>NC_087176.1:12647500-12650000 GCF_035594125.1 Scylla paramamosain
AGGTTTTGAGGGAGGAAATTGAAGTGTAAGGAGAAAGAGTGAGAGAAAAGTGGAAACAGGATATTACAAAAAGGAGATAAAGGTGCAGGGATGGAGAGGAAATATGGAAAGGATTTTGACACCTGTGTGAAAAAGAAAGACAGGTGAAGGGGGTGATTTTTGGGAGTAAAACTTGCTTAGAGAGAGAGAGAGAGAGAGAGAGAGAGAGAGAGAGAGAGAGAGAGAGAGAGAGAGAGAGAGAGAGAGAGAGAGAGAGAGAGACTAGCAGTTATGTAAGAGGTGAATAAGTAAGTGTTTATAAGTTCCCTAAACTTTATTGCCCTCCCACCACTATATACATCATTTATTTCTTATTTCCCTTTCCTTTTGAGCTTTCCTTTTATTTCCTTGTCCCGTATTTTCTTCTCTGTTTATTGATGCCTTTCTGCTACCATGTTTTCTTTTTTGTCTTTCATTTTCCTTTTTCCTTTTCTCTTTCCTCCCTCTTTCCCCCTTCTGCGTTTTCTTTGTTCACTCTTTTTCTTATCTCCCTTTTCTTTACACTTTGCTGTTCTTTTCTTTTCCTTCTCTCCAAGCTCTTGACACTCGCATTCTCTCTTCTCGTCTTCCTCATCCCTTTATTCTTTATATCTCGTTTTTCTTTGTTTTTCTCCTCCTCCTCTTCCTTCCTTCTCAGCCTCTTCTCACTGATACTCTCTGTTTTTTCTTATTTTCTTTCTTATATCTTTATCCTTTTTTCTTTCATTTGCTGTACTTTTCTTCTCTTTAGTTTTAATTTCTTACTTACACCCTCTCTTTCTTCTCTTCCTCATCCTTCTATCCTTCTTTCTCCTTTTATTGTACTGTACTTTTCTCCTCTTTCTTTCTCAACGTTTCACTTATTCCCTCTCCTCTTTCTTCTTTTTTTCCTTATCCATCTATTCTCCTTTTTCCTTGCATTTTCCAGTGTTTTTCTCCTCTTTCCTTCTCAGCCTCTTCTCACTCCTGCCCTCTCCTTTTCCTTCTGCTCCTTAACCCTTTTATCTTCTTTTTCCTTTCATTTTCCAGTGTTTTTCTCCTTCACTTGCTTCCTTTCCGACCTTCTCGCACTTGCACCCTCTCAAGCCAAGGAACCAAAAGTCTTAACCGGAATAAACCCTTATGGAACATTAGTAGCGGGTTCTGTTCTCCCCTTTTTCTAACCATTGATGGCACTGTTGTCGCCGCGGTGCAATGGTGCCTCCTGGTCAGAGTGCCATGCGGGAGGACACAGTGCCATTGGAGCCAGAAGCGTCCATATCTGGCACCCTTTTTCCGCGTCCACTCTGGCAGTGTGAAGTTTCTTTCCTTTCCTTTTTTTTTTTTTTTTTCCCGGTAAAAAAAAAAAAAGATTAAATAAGTTTTGAAAGGTTGCTAAGGTTCTGTACGTGGGATGGGTGGGAAGGGAGAGAGAGAAAGGAAGGGAATGAGGAGGAGAGGGAAAATGAAGAGAGAGGTGGTAGGAGGGAAAGAATGAAAGGGGAGGGAAAGAATTAACTGGGAAAGAAAAAAAAAATATCATGAGGTGGTAGAGTTAGATGAGAGAGAGAGAGAGAGAGAGAGAGAGAGAGAGAGAGAGAGAGAGAGAGAGAGAGAGAGAGAGAGAGAGAGAGAGAGAGAAGGAATGCGAAAATTTAACCAAGAGGAGAGACACTGTGAAGGAAAGAGATTTAGGAGAGACAGTTAAGGGAGAGAAGGATTAAAAGCAGAGAGAGAGAGAGAGAGAGAGAGAGAGAGAGAGAGAGAGAGAGAGAGAGAGAGAGAGAGAGAGAGAGAGAGAGAGAGAGATCATGGTCCTTTCAGCGGTATTGTTAATAGAAAAAGAGAGAAAGAGAGAGGATTGCAGAAGGAGGAGGAAGAGGAGGAGGAGGAGGAGGAGGAAGAGGAAGAGGAGGAGGAGGAGGAGGAGGAGGAGGAGGAGGAGGAGGAGGAGGAGGAGGAGGAGGAGGAGGAGGAAGAGGAAGAGGAAGAGGAGGAGGAGGAGAAGGAGGAGGAGGAGGAGGAGGAGGAGGAGGAGGAGGAGGAGGAGGGTGGAGGAGGAGGAGGAAGTTCAGCAGGCAGTAATCCTCCCGTGATGGTCTTTTCCTCATCTGCATCTTAAATAGACAGAGGCAAGAAAATAAAAATAGAATAAAAAAGGTCAAAAAGGTTCCTGATTGCCTAAATTTAGATCAGAGTTCGCTGGGATCCTGTCTTAAGAGGTTCACTTCGGTTCACTTCGGTTCACTTCTTCCTGGATCCCTTGCTGTAGGATTAAGAAATACTTTTATAGAGGTTTCCTAAAGTATATAATGACAGTCATAACAACTTGTCATTTCCTCCGTATCATCTTCTAGAAACTGTCTTCACAATCCCAGATTTATATATATTTTTTCTCTCTTGCGTTGATTCGAATTCTATCAAACTTTTCCCTCAAGAGGAAGAAACAAGTTTAAGATGTCAAGGAAAGTGGGTTCTCGTTTTTCCGAATCCGATGACTCAA
>NC_087176.1:12655000-12657500 GCF_035594125.1 Scylla paramamosain
TTCCCAGACTTTGTTTGTGATTCTCTCTCTCTCTCTCTCTCTCTCTCTCTCTCTCTCTCTCTCTCTCTCTCTCTCTCTCTCTCTCTCTCTCTCTCTCTCTCTCTCTAAATTCATTTCCTTCCTTCATTTCAAATCCTCAGTTATTAGAATTACGTTTTTTTCATTATATAGTATTAATTTTAATATCTTGAATTTTGCCTCCTTCTCTTTCATCTTTCGTAAGATTTGTTTTCCTGTCTCTTTTTCTCTCTTTTGGTGCCATATTTCTCCTTTAATTTCTTACTTTCGAACCTGACTCCCTCGCCTGCAAGCTCTCACTTCCCATCTGCCTTATAACTTAGCTGCTGCTGGAGGAGGAGGAGGAGGAGGAGGAGGAGGAGGAGGAGGAAAAAGAGGAGAAGGAGGAGGAAGGGGAGGAGGCCAGAAAGTAGGAGTGAGAAGGGGAAGATGAGAAAGAACGAAGTATAGTCGGAGTAGAAGGAAAAGGAAGAAGCAGCAGCAGCAGCAGTAGTAGTAGTAGTAGTAGTAGTAGTAGTAGTAGTAGTAGTAGTAGTAGTAGTAGTAGTAAAAGTAGTAGTAGTAGCAGTAGTAGTAGTAGTAGTAGTAGTAGTAGTAGTAGTAGTAGTAGTAGTAGTTGGAATAGGAGGAGGAGGAGGAGGAGGAAAGAAGAAAGGAGGAGAAATGAGAAGGAGAAAGAGAAAGTATGGAATAATAATAACAATGATAATAATAAGAGGAGGAGGAGGAGGAGGAGCAGGAGGAGGAGGAGGAGGAGGAGGAGGAGGAGGAGGAGGAGGAGGAGGAGGAGAGAGGACGAGGCGCAGGAGGAGGAAGAGGAGGAGGAAGAGGAGACAATTTGGAGAAGGGAATCTAAATAGAATTATTCTCCAATTTGCTCTCAGTGAAGTCGCCTGCTGGAGAGGCTTTTGTCTTTATCTATGGGGTGTGTTTAGAGAGAGAGAGAGAGAGAGAGAGAGAGAGAGAGAGAGAGAGAGAGAGAGAGAGAGAGAGAGAGAGAGAGAGAGAGAGAGAGAGAGTTTCCTTAATCATACCAAACGTGTACAGAAAATCGTGACATGGTCTTCTAAAAAAAATAAATAAAAATAAATATAAAATAAATAAATATGGAAAACATTGAGAAGGTTTAAAAAGAAAGCTCCAAAATTCACAACGAGGAAGTGAATGAACACATTGATTACGTTCTGGTGGTGAATGAGAGAGAAAAAAAAGTGTATTGAAAACGATGAATAAGGAGTGAGAAATGTAAATTCAAATGATTACTCGCCCGGTATCGTCAGCCATTCATTTATATGTTCATGTTTATAGCATTGAGTTATATTCATAATGATCCCGCCGGCACACCTGTCACGTACGTGCATGTGTGTGTTGTCCTGCTGGCCTTTGTCATCCCCTTGCGTGTGTATGTGTAGAATATGCATGGAGTATTTGTAGAACATTTATATAGAGTGTATGTATAGAATATGTGTTGTACGTGGAGATTATAGCGTGTATGGTAAATTAATTATGTAGAGTAGAGGGTTGTTTGTTTAAGAGCATGAAGAGTATGTGCATTACGTATATGGCATGTATGTATAGAGTATGTATGTTGTATGTATAGGTTATAGAGTCTTAAAGTTTGAGTATAGATGAATAGCCGGTAGTTTGTATAAGAGTATTTATTTATTTTTTTTTATGTAGGAAGAATACTGGCCAAGGGCAACAAAAATCTAATAAAAAAAAATGCCCACTGAAATGCCAGTCCCATAAAAGGGTCAAAGCAGTGGTCAAAAATTGGTGGATAAGTGTCTTGAAACCTCCCTCTTGAAGGAATTCAAGTCATAGGAAGGTGGAAATACAGAAGAAGGCAGGGAGTTCCAGAGTTTACCAAAGAAAGGGATGAATGATTGAGAATACTGGTTAACTCTTGCGTTAGAGAGGTGGACAGAATAGGGCGTGAGAGAAAGAAGAAAGTCTTGTGCAGCGAGGCCGCGGAAGGAGGGGAGGCATGCAGTTAGCAAGATCAGAAGAGCAGTTGGCATGAAAATAGCGGTAGAAGACAGCTAGATATGCAACATTGCGGCGGTGAGAGAGGGGCTGAAGACAGTCAGTTAGAGGAGAGGAGTTGATGAGACGAAAAGCTTTTGATTCCACCCTGTCTAGAAGAGCAGTATGAGTGGAACCCCCCCAGACATGTGATATGCATAAAATATATGTATAGAGTATGTACAGAGTGCAGCATAGCCAGTGCAGTTTAATATATTTCATAAGTTATAACTATACATATACACACACATAGTAGTATTTCTATTTCCTGTTGGTATTCAGTGTATGTATGAATTATTTCATAAATATAAGTTGCAAACACGCGTACTGTCACCACCACCATCACCACTACAAACCACCACCGTCATCACTACCACCACCACCACCATCTACCAGCTTGTCCAGCCTTCACTCCCAAGTCGGCCGCAAGATGTCTCTCTCTAACTTGGGAGTATTT
>NC_087176.1:12660000-12662500 GCF_035594125.1 Scylla paramamosain
ACTCCTTCCACTCACCCTCGTCCTCCCTCCTCCTCCTCCTCCTCTCTTTTTTCTTCCTTACATTGTTCTCCCCTCGCTCCTCAACCTTTCTTCTCTCCCACACAGGTCTGCTCCTCCCCTTTCGCCCTCCCCTCCCTCCTGCTCTTTCTCAATTCCCTTCGTTTCTCTCTGCTCTCCTTTCTTGCCCACTTCGTTCCTCTTGTCTTTCTTCCCGTCACACATTTTTCCCCCACCCACTGTTCTTCCCTCCCCCTCCATCTATCCATTCTTAACTCCCCAAAGGTTCCATGTTCAACCGATTCCTTGAAATGTTGTATTTTCATCGTCAGCCACGTGCCCTGCCCTATCTCCAACCAAATCCAGTCCGATCCTAGCCCAATTCCGGTCTAGTCTGCTTCTCCTCCTCCTCCAGTTACTTCCCCCAAACAACAGTGTCTTGCAGTGTTCATGAGAGAGAGAGAGAGAGAGAGAGAGAGGAGAGAGAGAGAGAGAAGAGAGAGAGAGAGAGAGAGAGAGAGAGAGAGAGAGAGAGAGAGAGAGAGAGAGAGAGAGAGAGAGAGGTAGAGGGAGAGGCAGAGAATGGAAGAGAGGGACCAAGAAAAAAAAGAATCCTATGAATTTTTAAAAGAGAAAACACATTGCAGGCCTTTTTTTTAATATATTTCTGCAAATATTTATGTAGGACTTTATGCTCCACGCGCGTGCGCGTGTGCCTGTGTGTGTGTGTGTGTGTGTGTGTGTGTGTGTGTGTGTGTGTGTGTGTGTGTGTGTGTGTGTGTCTGTGTGTGTGTGTGTGTGTCTGTCTGTCTGTCTGTGTGCTTGTGTGTGCGGGTGTGTGTGTGTGGGTGTTTATCTATGTAATATAACATTTCAATTTAGGGGAAGAAAGACAGAAAAGAAGAAAAGAAATGCTTGTTCATAAGTTTTACACAAAGGATACGAATGACCTTAGAGAGAGAGAGAGAGAGAGAGAGAGAGAGAGAGAGAGAGAGAGAGAGAGAGAGAGAGAGAGAGAGAGGAGAGAGAGAGAGAGATAACCGATTAGTTAAGGGGAAAGGAGCTTAGACCCCGACTTTCAGGGACTCAGCAAGGGTTCTCAGGGGCTCAGGGGGATGGTGCGGGCTGAAACGGAATCATCATGGACTCTGGGACTCAGTGAGGGGTCAGTCAGCGTCACAACAGAGACTTGAAGAACTGTGTGGAGACGTTCTTGTCTGGAAGTTTTTTTTTTTTCTTACTGTTGTCGCGAGAAAGGGGAAGAGAGGGGTAAGGAAAAGGAGGGAGAAGAGTAGAATGAGAATTGATTGATTGACTGGGTGATTGAGTGATTGAATGAGTGAGTGTTTCATTGATTGACTGAGTGACTGATGGAGTGATTGATGGATGGACTGAATGAAGGAGTTGACGTAGAGTTATATGCTGTAAGTTAAGGAAGAGGACCAAAGTGAATGTAGAAGAGACTATGGACAATGTTTTTGGTTCGTTTCAACTTCAGGATAGTGCACTGAAAGACAGACAGTAATGGAAAATTGTCAACGTTAAAGTCCTTTGTTTGCGATTTTCATATGCAGCAAACATTCAATTATGATCATGGGAATGTTCTGTAAATGTGATTGACAGTCTTTTTTGTTGTGGCTCAGTATAGTGACGTGAGTGTGGTTGTGAATGTCCTGCGTGTATGGCTGTGGTGTGTGACTGTTGTGTGACTTGATGTGGTGTGCGGTTTGCCGAGTGTGATTGTGGTGTGTGACTGTGGCGTGAGTGATGTGATGTGTGGTTGTGGCTCGAGATGCGTGACTGTATTAGTGAGTTGTGGCGTGTGGTCAGTGTTGTGGTGTGTGGCGTGGGGTTGTGTGCTGGTGTGTGGCGTGGTGTTGTCATCGCCTGACGTTTGCGGGAAAAAATCCATCTGTGATTTTCAAATAACGGTGCCCAAATAGTTGAGTCTATTCGCCTTTTTGTGAGCTCTGGGAAAAAATGTTTATATAATTATATTTTTTATTTGCGATCTATGATGGTATTTGCTGATTTTTATTGGGTATTTTGGAAAGCAATTTGTATTCTATTACTCACTAAATTGACCCAAATTTTATATGCAAAATGTATGATATTTTGCTTAGGTGGGAAACAATACATTGTTTCCGAGTGTTTTCCTGACAGGATGGCTAGCGATGTGTTACGTTGGGTTAGGTTAGGTTAGGTTAAGTAGCGGTCAGTTGTTCCTGTGTTTGCTTTTAAGTTAGGTTGTTAGGTCAGGTACTGATGCTTTGTTGTGACGTGCTGTGTTGTTTCTAGTGGCCCTATAACACCCACGAGGCTTCCTGTTATTCTTTCCCTTCCTCTCCTAATATTTTATTTTTGTACGCTATTTCTTCTCATGTGATTTGATTTACAGTGTATATTTTTCTTCCATGTTGTTTCTCTTTGGCTCTTTTCGTATCCATATTATCTCTTGCTCTCTCCTTTTTCGATTTTTCTCTTCATATTTTTATCTTTTCTT
>NC_087176.1:12672500-12677500 GCF_035594125.1 Scylla paramamosain
ATTAAACAATGAAGAAGAAAAGACCAAAGGAAGAAAAAGAAAAAAAGTAAGAAAGAAAGTGGCGAGAGCAGATTGAGTGAGAGGTATGAAAAAAAGAAAAAAAAAGAAATTAAGGAAAGAAAATCATGAAGTGAAATTTGACGTTCTTAATGGAGATGAAATGAAGACAGAAAAATGCTCTCCTAAATTGAAAAAAAAAAAAACTAAGAGTAAGAGTTAAAGAAAGAAAAAGTGAGCGCGACTTTCTTGTGTAAGAAGAATAAAGAAAAAAAAGTCAGAAGAGATTGAAGAAAAAAAGAGGACAAGTTTCTGCAATAAGAAGAGATTAAATTAACGAAAACTAAAGAAGAAGAAATAAGACAACATAAGGAAGAAACTTTAGACACACAACTGAGAGAAAAAGAGGAAGAAGAAGGTAAAGAGATACGAATTTTAACACGCAATGCAGAGAGAGAGAGAGAGAGAGAGAGAGAGAGAGAGAGAGAGAGAGAGAGAGAGAGAGAGAGAGAGAGAAAGCGCAAAAATAAAGTAAGAAAAGACCCCCCCAATACTTCGACATCATGATTAAACTTTAGAAACCGTGAGCGTTGTAATATCCGGATGACGTCACACCCGCGGGTCCTCATAAGAGGCAGAAGAGGAAACAATTTCTCGCAGGGAAACTAGAGCACGAGGACATTGAGTGGAGGAGCAGAGGGAGAGAATGCACCGACATCTCTGACATCTTGGGCGCCGAATTTACAGGAAAGGAGCAATGATGGGAAGTCTTGGATTCCACAGAGAGAGAGAGAGAGAGAGAGAGAGAGAGAGAGAGGGAGGGAGGGAGGGAGGGAGGGAGGAAGGGAAGAACGGGTACATATAATCTATCAAATCCATCTTCGAATTGAAGGATGAAGGGAGAGGGAAATACATACAGACAGACAGAGAAACAGAAAATGGAGATAGAAAAATGAAGGAGAAATATGCAGAGAATAGATAAGCTAACAGATAGAAAGACCGACACACACACACACACACACACACACACACACACACACACACACACACACACACACACACACACACACACACACACACACACACACACACACACACAGCAATGTGTCATAACTCTACATTAAATGAAGAAGGAACAAGAAAAGAAGAAAAATTAAATAAAGAAAAGAAGAAAGAGCAAGAGAAGATGAAAACAGAAATAATGAGAAGTAAATAAGGAGAAAAGAGAAGCAGAGAAACGAAACTGTGCAACATCTCTGTCACGACACACACACACACACACACACACACACACACACACACACACACACACACACACACACACACACACCTGCGCACTTCTCGCTTCCCACAACATTCAGCCAAGCAGCGCCTCACCTCAGACCAAACTCTGCAGGTGCATTACGGGATAAAGAAAGCACTCGAGTTCAACAGGTATTATCAGCACAGGTTACGCTCTTCCCCCAAGCACCTCTTCCTGTGATTGCTAGCGTGGCACCAATCAGAGAGAGAGAGAGAGAGAGAGAGAGAGAGAGAGAGGGAAGGAGGGTAGGAAGGAAAGAGATGCTCCTTCAGTTGTGAAAAGCAGGTCTTCAATATTAGATATATGTAGGAATGTGTGTGTGTGTGTGTGTGTGTGTGTGTGTGTGTGTGTGTGTGTGTGTGTGTGTGTGTGTGTGTGTGTGTGTGTGTGTGTGTGTGTGTGTGTGTGTGTGTGTGTGTATCCCATCTTTACTTCTCGTTCTCTGTACTACTTGTGTCACCCTTTTCCTGCCCTCTATTCCTTCCTCTTTCCACTTTACACCTTTTCCATCTTCGTGATCGGGAAGTGAAGAAGAAACGAAGAGATTCAAGTGATGGATGCAATATTTGTTGTTATTTTGTATTTTCTTACATTTTTGCACACCATTTATGATGGAAAGATGGCGAGTTCTTTTTTATTTATTTTCTTTCTTTTTGCACCATAGTTTCAATATTTACTCTTTTTCGTCGACAGTTTTACCGGAGTTGCCCTTCTATTTTTTCATCGACTTTTAAAAGGACGGAACCCAAGGAGAGATACACGGAGAGACGAACATACACACACAGACACACACACACACACACACACACACACACACACACACACACACACACACACACACACACACACACACACACACACACACACACACACACACGTCCCAGCTTCTCCCCCTTCCACATCTCTGGCTTCATCCTGAAATATTATTCTTGCAAAGCTTTACACACACACACACACACACACACACACACACACACACACACACACACACACACACACACACACTCCTCGTATTGGAAAATGGATTGTGAACCCTCTCCTAGGAGGATTGGAGAGAGAGAGAGAGAGAGAGAGAGAGAGAGAGAGAGAGAGAGAGAGAGAGAGAGAGAGAGAGAGAGTGCAAGTAACTTGTAAGCTTCCTAGCCTTGTAAGTGGTGTGTGTGTGTGTGTGTGTGTGTGTGTGTGTGTGTGTGTGTGTGTGTGTTTGTCAGGTAGTGGACTATGCATTCATTCTGTCTTTATTCAATGAAAAATTCATATTTTATTTCTCTCTCTCTCTCTCTCTCTCTCTCTCTCTCTCTCTCTCTCTCTCTCTCTCTCTCTCTCTCTCTCTCTCTCTCTCTCTCTCTCTCTCTCTCTCTCTCTCTCTCTCTCTCTCTCTCTCTCTCTCTCTCTCTCTCTCTCTCTCTCTCTCTCTCTCTCTCTCTCTCTCTCTCTCTCTCTCTCTCTCTCTCTCTCTCTCTCTCTATGCAAAACAAATTCCATCAACTTCTTTCATGCTTTCTTCATCTCTTTGCCCTTCCTGTTTCCCCTTTGCTTCTGTTTTCATTTTTTCATCCTCTTTCTTTTCTCCTCGCCTCGTTGTTTCCTTCGCGCTGCTTTTCATCTTTTCAACGCAAACCGTCATTATGATTGAGTCTGGCGTTCAAACTTCTCACCTCCTCCTCCTCCTCCTCTTTCTCCTCTTCCTCCTCCTCCTCCTCCTCCTTCTCCTCCTCCTCCTCATCCTCCTACTCTTCCGCCTCTTCCCCTTCTTTCTTCTTTTTCTTCCTCGACAAATACACCAATGCATTCTTCCTTCCTTCATTCGTCCTTAACTCTGTCCTCCTCCTCCTCCTCCTCCTCCTCCTCCTCCTCCTCCTCCTCCTCAAATTCTCCTATTTCATGAAAGACGAAAGATGGAGGAAGAAAAAGAGATGGAGGGATGGAAGGAGGAAGGATAAGTAAGGAGGAGGAGGAGGGAAGGTGTGGTAGGGGATGAGAAGGTGGGAGGCAGGGGGAGGGAAGAGGAGGGAGGAGTAGGGACAGCAGGTGGAAGTATAGAAAATATTTTGTAAAACTTGGGTTCATCTCAACTTTGTGTCACGTCAAGTCATGTCATCACAGAACAGCTATGATGACGGTGCGGTTTTTCTTTATTTAATCCTTCTTTTTATATTTTTGCTGTTTAATTTAGTTGTTTATTTATTTATTTATTTTCTTTTTTTTCTGTTTCTTTCCTATTGTATTTTGCGTGTCCGTTTTGGATTCATGACGATGCATGTATTTTTTTTTTATCCCGACTTTTTTTTCAGATATTTTGTGGTTAATTTTGTCTGTTTATTTTTCTGTTATTGTTTTTTTCTTTTCTATTGTATTTTGTGTTCGTATTTTTTTTTATGTTGTTTCTCAGGAATTTATTGTGTGACCTATGTGCCTTTTTTTGCTTTTTCGTCTTAATTTGGTACTTTTTTTGGGGGGTGTTTATTTATTGATTTGTATATTCATTTATATAATTATTTCCTTATTTCAAATTTTCATGTAGTATATTGTATTCCATTTAGTGAATTTTATCTGTTACTTGTTTTATAAAACGATGAATTGTTTCTCCTGCTCTCTCTCTCTCTCTCTCTCTCTCTCTCTCTCTCTCTCTCTCTCTCTCTCTCTCTCTCTCTCTCTCTCTCTCTCTCTCTCTCTCTCTCTCTCTCTCTCTCGCTCTCTCTCACTGATTCACACATTGTTCCCTGGAGTCCCCGCCTCACGCCCTCTTCGCTCCCTTGTCTCTCACACCTGCCTTCCTCTCTCCCACAAGTCCCTCAGCTGTTCCTGTGTGAATCAACCTTCTCCTCTCTTTACCTCCTGCGGTTGGGGGTCTGGGGGAGCTAAGACCCCTCTGTTCCTCCTCCCCTGCTTCCTGCCTCGTTCCCCTCACTCTGTTGCTCCTCTTCCCCTGTTTCCTGTCCCTTTTCCCCTCACTCTCTTCACCACTCCACCTGCTGTTTTCTCTCTCTCTCTCTCTCTCTCTCTCTCTCTCTCTCTCTCTCTCTCTCTCTCTCTCTCTCTCTCTCTCCCTTTCTTCCTCTTTCTTTTCTTATAATTTTCTTTCTTCTTTCTCTCTCACCTGCTTTTCTATTTAGTCATTTTCGTTATTCTCTGCCTCCTTATCCCACTTTCTTTTCATTTTCTCTCATCCTCCTCTTCCTCTATTTCCTCTCCTTTTCTTCCTTCCTCTGTATTTTCTTGTTCCATTTTCTCTCTTCGTCCTCTCCACTTGCTCTTTTGTATCTTCATTATTTCTCGATCTTTCCTTCTTTCTTGTCTCCTTCATTCTCACTTTCTTAACTCCTTGTCTTCCGTTACTCCTTACCTTCTCCAGTCTTACCTTTCGCGGGATGTGTATTAGGTAAATATGTTGATATTAGTGTAACCTTTAATTTGTATAGTAGGAAATACACGTGAAAGGTGTTAAGGAATGTGTATTTGTGTATGTGTAGGGGAGATGTATAAATATTCTATGCAAACCCATTTCACATTAACTGTTAACTTCCTGACTGGGCAGAAGTGAGGAGGTGGCGGTGGAGGAATGTGTGACGCGTTCTTTCTTCACTACGCCCACAGCAAGGGTTCGCCGCTCCCTGTGTGTCCGCCAAAGGGTCGCCTGCTGCAAGGGCTCAGTGGATAACTCACTTAGCCCTAATAGCGTAACGGGATTCTTGGCGGA
>NC_087176.1:12682500-12737500 GCF_035594125.1 Scylla paramamosain
ACTTGTTTGCAGAGCAGTACAAGAATGTTAGTATTATTTATTTATTTTGTATGTTTTGAGTCTTCGTATCACTTATGATATCAATATTCTGGTTCTTGACGTTTTAATGTACATTTTCCTTGTAATGTTGCGATTTTTTATTTCCTTATTTGTAATGAATATTTTTCTTGTTATAGATTTTCCTGAATACCACTCGTGAAATTCCCTTTTAACTCGTCTTAGCTTAAATGTGTTTTTTCACCTTTTGGTTTTACGTTTTACTCCTTTCCTCATTTGAATTCATGACAGTAAACATCCCAAAGAGGACTGGAAATTGTGTCAAGTACATAGATTAAGCACATAATACCCGAGATTTTGATGATGTCATGTATCATCAGCCAAGGAGATGAAGTGAGAGAGACAGAAGGAGGGAAGGAGGTAAAGACAGTAGTTGCCGCTGCCCTCCCACCAACCAGTGGGAACACCAATCAACAAACAGACACCAACTGATACCTGCTTAGGCAAACACCACCTCGGCCCGCTCCTTTGTCCACTGCATGTCCTCCACGTCGCCTCATCTCGGCATGTTTACCCTCCAGATGCCGACTTCCTCATCAGCTCCCGGCCGGAGGGGAAAAGAAGCTAACTGATCCGTGCTCTTTCAATGGGCTCTGGGGGACTGGCTGGGGCGGAGATGGGAACACTTAGGGACAAGGGCATGAGGGAACTGAGACCCTGTAGGAGAGAATTCAGGGACAAAAGGGCGTGAAGGGGTCCTGGAATGTTCTGGTGATGGGTGTGATAAGTGTGTGTGTGTGTGTGTGTGTGTGTGTGTGTGTGTGTGTGTGTGTGTGTGTGTGTGTGTGTGTGTGTGTGTAGTGGGTGCAGGAGGGAAGGCGAACCGCAGAGAGAGTCGTTTGTTACCTTTTGTTTGTTCCTGAGCGCTTCCTCTAAGCACTACAACCCCACATTGTTTTACCGGCCGTGTTAATTTACAATGCATCCTTTGTTGTGTGTGGCCTTGCATTGTGTTTTAGTTGTCATTAGTTACAGGCACTTAACCCAAGACGGAAGAGTGTGGCAGGAACATGAACTGGAAAAAAACGAGGGTGTAGAAAGTGATTACACACACACACACACACACACACACACACACACACACACACACACACACACACACACACACACACACACACACACACACACTACGCACGCACGCACACAGTCACGCACATGGGGTTTTCAGTCTCAGGAGCGTCACAGGAACACACGCACTCCACCTTAGCGAGACACAGAGCGGCAGGGAGGCTTCACCGTGACAGGACCGAGGCTGTTGTTGATTTTTTGGTGCTGGCAGGAATTTCGTTTATTGTGTATATAGTCTTTGATTTTGTGGCGATTTTATGAAAGAGGAAAAAAATTGACTAATGTGGAGAGATGAAACGTGTATTCGCTGGAACTCATTAACTCAGTACTAGTCGACTTTTTTCCTATCTTTTTTTTTTTTTTTAGTATTGGCTGGATATTGTGTTTTTTTTTTCAGTGTTATAGAGATTTCTTTTTTTCTGTGCCTGTCTCTCTGTCTGTGTCCCGTTTCAGTTTAAAATCTATATGTCTTTGTGCTTTCGTCTCTCCCCACCACCGTTATTGCCTTCTCCCATACTGTAGCTGTTTTTTTTTCCTTTTTTTTTTTTAGCACCATTGTTATAGTATGCTAGGTTACGTGGTTAAACTATACAGGCTAGTTAACACATGTATGTATGTTATTGTTTGAAATCTCTTGTAATTCATACCATCACCATCACTACTACTACTACTACTACTACTACTTCTACTTCTACTACTACTACTACTACTACTACTTCTACTTCTACTACTACTTCTACTACTACTACTACTACTACTACTACTACTACTACTACTACTACTACTACTACTACCACCACAACTACGACTACCACTTTACCACCACACAGCCACCACACACACTATCACTACCACTAGTAACACTAACACAACCCCACCACCACCACCAGCACCATCAGCACTACTATCACCACCACCACCACCAACAACAGCAACCCTCCATATTGAAATCTGTATAATTTTTCGCCCTCTCAAGACTTCTGCGGCCCCGGTGCTCCAGGAAGCCAGCCTTTGAGACCAATTGGCCGTCTATCATTCACACAAAGGAGAATTGACCTCAAACACGGGACTCGCGCCACTCGGGACTCGAGGGAGAACTTTTGTGGGGGAAACACAGTGCTCTGCTTGGCTGCTCTTGGTGGTGGTAGTGGTGGTGGTAGTAGTGGTGGTAATGGTGGTGGTGGTGGTGGTGAGTTTTCTCATGTTTTTTTTTTATTTTTTTATGTCTTTCTCGTGTTTCTTTCCCTTTTTTTTCATCGTTATTATCGTTGTGGTCAGTATCATTGTCTTCTTTCTTCTTTTTATTTCTGTTTTTTATTTCTTTTCTTCTCTTCTCTTCTATTTTTCTTTTTCTTTCTCTCTTTCTTTCTTTCTTTTTCTTTTTCTTTTTCTTTCTTTGTTGTTGTTGTTCTCCTCCTCCTCCTCCTCCTCCTCCTCCTCCTCCTCCTCCTCCTCCTCCTCCTCCTCCTCCTCCTCCTCCTCCTCCACCACCACCACAACCACCACCACCACCACCACCACCACCACCACCACCACCTCATCTCCTCAAGGGGGTGGGGGGGACAAAATACAGAGTGTGAGGTCGTGATATTGTAAGACTAAGACGCTTATGTCCCTGTTATTATGACTGTACTAGCCCTTGTTCTTTATGTTATTACTTGCTATGATTGGAGTTGCTCTTATTGCACTTTTTTTCTTGTTCTTAGTGGTGGTTTTGGTGGTGGTGGTGGTGGTAGTGGTGGTGGTCGTGGGTATATAGAAAAAAATCATCATATGTATTTTTAACTTATTTTTTTTTTATTGTAGTGTGGTGGTGGTGGTGGTGGTGGTGGTTTGTTGTGGTGGTGGTGGTGGTGGTGTTGGGGGGGGGGAACACATTACTCGTATCATATAATATGGACTTATTTTTCTATCGTAGTGGTGGTAGTGGTGGTGGTGGTGGTGGTGCGTAGAAAAAAATCATTATCATATGTATTTTGCACTTGTTTTTCTATCGTATATTTACTGTAGTGATGAAATAATCGTAAGTTATCATTATGCACTTATGTCCCTGGGTATCAACACGAGTTAACATTATCAGCAAATATAAACACGTGAGGGGTCCTTGACTGCATTATCTCTTGAGTAAACTAATAAACAACACGCTCACGAGTGGAGTAAGAAAATTATTTTAATATGATAATGAGTTTGGCAAATGAAGGACACATTTTTTTCACTCATTATGCTCAATAAAACAGAAAAAAAAAATAATAGAAAGGAGCTGGTTTAATTTCAGATAACCAACGAAACACAATATTGATAGGAAGAAAAACGTCACTTTCTATTTCGTATTGCTAAAACTCAAAATGGACATATAAAAACATTTCCTCACTGCAAACTCTTAGTCTCTCAAAGCTTCCCTTTCTCTCTCCCCTCATCCTTCATATCCTCCTCATCCTTTATCCTCCTCCTTTCTGTTTCATCCCACTCCATTTCCTCCAGTCTCTCTCTACGTTGAGGGAGAGAAAGGGGAGAGGGAAGCATACAAGCATACAAGGGCTCTAGATAAGGAAGGGAGTTGTGTTGGTGTGCGGGAGCGGAAACTGGAAGGAGTGGGAAGCATAACACACTCGCCTCCACTGCGTATGACTTAAGGCCCTAATATTGGTCCCCCGAGGTCGCCAGTAACTTGTGTGTTGGCCCAGGGTCTCCCTCACAGCTCCCTGGAGGCCCCTGGTGCTTACGTGTGAGGGAAGCGAGAGAGGGCAGCCTAAGAAGGGCGACGAGAGGGTGGGAAGAGGTCACTCGGGGGGAGAGAGAGAAAGAAGGACAGGGGAGCGTTTTTTTAGGTTAGTTTTCTGGTTATGTAGTTATCAAGTTATTATTCAGCACCTCCATGTTGTGATTACCAGAAGAAGAAGAGAGAGAGAGAGAGAGAGAGAGAGAGAGAGAGAGAGAGAGAGAGAGAGAGAGAGAGAGAGAGAGAGAGAGAGAGAGAGAGAGAGTATGAGGAACACGAGAAGGAGATAGAGACAGTGGTGTTACAAAGGAGAGGAGTTCAAGTGCGAGGAGAAGAGAGAAAACAGAAGAGAGGGATTAGTTAGTAAGAACCTGATGGAGAGAGAGAGAGAGAGAGAGAGAGAGAGAGAGAGAGAGAGAGAGAGAGAGAGAGAGAGAGAGAGAGAGAGAGAGAGATGAGTGGCGGAGGCAAGTGAGTGGGGAAGAGGCAGGGACAAGACGCGTGGAGAGGAGTCGAGATGAGAGAGAGAGAGAGAGAGAGAGAGAGAGAGAGAGAGAGAGAGAGAGAGAGAGAGAGAGAGAGAGAGAGAGAGAGAGAGAGAGAGAGTGGGGGAGGCAAGTGAGTGTGGAAGGGGCAGGGACAAGACGCGTGGAGAGGAGTCCAGATGAGAGAGAGAGAGAGAGAGAGAGAGAGAGAGAGAGAGAGAGAGAGAGAGAGAGAGAGAGAGAGAGAGAGAGAGAGCGCAAATGTTCCTATGATAAGGTAGACTATTTTAAATATCTTGAGAGGGGCGCAGATGTCACAGTAAGTAAACCAAAAGGTCATGGGGGAAGGGGGAGTGAGTAAGGATGTAAGATAGTGATGAGAAGGGGTGGAGGGACGGAAAGCTCGGAAGAAGGAGAAGGAGAGAGAAAGGTCAGTTTGTGGAGAACGAAGGAGAAGATGAAGAAAAAGGAGGAAGGTATGAATAGAGAGAGCAGTGAGAGGTTAGTGAGAGGAGTGAGAGGAGGAAGGAAAGGTCAGTGTCCCCGGAGAGAGAGAGAGAGAGAGAGAGAGAGAGAGAGAGAGAGAGAGAGAGAGAGAGAGAGAGAGAGAGAGAGAGAGAGAGAGAGAGAGAGAGAGAGAGAGAGAGAGAGAGAGAGAGAGAGAGAGAGGGGGGGAGGGATGGGGGGGCAGGCAAATTAGAACTTGGCGGAGGAATACGAGTACACGAGGGACTTAAACACAGACAGACAGACAAGGAGGCGCGACACCTTTGCTGGCCTGGACAATCTTATACGAAAATGAATGAAGAAATTAACAATTATTTTTATCCCAACGCTGCCATTGCTTCACTCTCGCATAAGGAGAACCATTATCAGGAAATCAAAAGCTGTTTGTTCCATTTTTTTTTTTTTTGCAGAAATTACCTCGATACTAATAGAAGTAGGAATAATACGAAAAATTGTCATTTTTTCCTTGTTAGTTTATCTAGGTTAACGAAAATTTATTTATTTTGTGCACTCTGTAAAACTCCATGGAAGAATTAATGGGAAAAGATAGAAGGAAACTAAAAATGTCTTTAAACCTTAATTCTTACATTAAACAAAACCTTTCTGTTCTTTTACATTCTAGCACAAAATTTCCCATGTTAGTAATAAAAGAGTATAAAGAAAAAGATGGTAAAACGTCAAGCTGATCTTTCATATTAATTGCATCCAACTAAAATCGTTTTTTTTTTTTTTACATTCTAACAAAAAATCTTCTAATTACAGATAAAAATAGAAAAATGGAAAAAATAACCTACCTTTGCGCTTTTTCCGGTGGAGTCAACACTAAACAAACAATCTTCCATGGCATAATTACCAGGACATGCAATTATGTTTTTCAATGCACCTAAGCTTTTTTTATTTATTTTTTTTTATCATGACAAATTACTGGTCGGCGGAAATGGAAGCTGTTTAACTGTTATATGTAAAGTGATTAATTATGGAGGAAATAATTAGTTTAATCTGTTAAGCCGACGCGGACACCAGCTATGGGGAGGCTTGATGCAAACTCATACCAATAATCTAATAATGAGAATAATAGAGTAATGTAATAATAAATGCCACGCTACTGTTTCCACAACCTTTCACGCTTTTAATTCCTCGCGATGCCTCATTATTTCGTTATTATTGCTGCCGCTGCTGCTGCTGATCCTATTATTATTATTATTATTATTATTATTATTATTGTTATTATTATTATTATTATTATTATTATTATTATTATTATTATTATTATTATTATTATTATTATTATTATTATTACTGTTACTACTCGAACTACTACTACTACTACTACTACTGCTACTACTACTACTACTACTACTACTACTACTACTACTGCTGCTGCTGCTGCTGCTGCCACTACACCTAATGCTACTGCCACTACTACAATTACTACTGCTGCTACTGCTACTACTACTACTACTACTACTACTACTACTACTACTACTACTACTACTACTGCTGCTGCTGCTGCTGCTGCTGCTGCTGCTGCTACTACTACTACTACTACTACTACTACTACTACTACTACTACTACTACTACTACTACTACTACTATTGGTGCTGCTGCTGCTGCTGCTGCTGCTGCTGCTGCTGCTGCTGCTGCTGCTGCTGCTGCTGCTGCTGCTGCTGCTGCTGCTGCTGCTGCTGCTGCTGCTGCTGCTGCTGCTGCTGCTGCTACTACTACTACTACTACTACTACTACTACTACTACTACTACTACTAGTATTATTATTATCATTATTATTATTATTTTCAGAGAGAGAGAGAGAGAGAGAGAGAGAGAGAGAGAGAGAGAGAGAGAGAGAGAGTGAGAGTGAGACGACAAGAGTCGTATAGGAAATTAAGAGTGAGGGAAGGGAAAGAATGTAGTCAGGTAACTGGAGGAGGAGGAGGAGGAGGAGGAGCCAGGGTCAGGATACAGGTGAGAAGGGATAGAGGGAGAGAAGGAGGGCTGGGATGGAGGAATGGTAATGAGGGAGGGAGAGGGAGGGAGAAGCAGTGAGAGGGAAAAATAAGAGAAAAAAGTGAAATAAAAAGAAAGGAAAAATGAAGGACAGAAAAGGATAAAGAAAGAAAGAGTAGAAAGCAGAGAGAGAGAGAGAGAGAGAGAGAGAGAGAGAGAGAGAGAGAGAGAGAGAGAGAGAGAGAGAGAGAGAGAGAGAATTATTTATGCTAAGGTTCACTGTTTTCCTCTGTTACTACCAAACAAGTTTTTTTTTTTTTTTCCCATCACTTCACTTTTCCTTACTTCCATCTGTTTCCTTCTCTCCTCACGTCCCTTCTCCTCCCTCTAAATGGCCTTGTCTCTCATCAGCTCCTCCCTCCTCCCTCCATTCCTCCCGACAAACGTTATCTCCTGCCTCACCTCCCCTTTCCTCCACGTGTTCCCTTCTCTCCACACCTCCCTCACCTCCCCTTCCCTCCGCTCGTCTCTCCTTCAGGTCATTAAGTGTTGCTCCCGCCTCGTCATCGTGAGAACCCGATCATCTTACCTTGTCAGGATAATTAACACCTGTAGCTACCTGACGCCTTTTTCATCCTGGTAAATGTGAAGAAAATATGGAAATAAAAGTAGGAAGCGATTTTGTTAACTTTCTATGAGTAAGTTAAAATTCCTATCCGGTATCTTGCTTTTTGTTCGATAGCATCTGGCATTCTCGTATTCTCCCTCCCTCCCTCATCTCCACCCTCGTTACTCTCCCTCTCCCTCTCTCTTTCCTTTTCCTCTCTCTGGTTTTCGTATTTCCGCTCACCTGGTCTGTGCTTCCGCTCACCCTCCACCTTCACCTGGCCTTCCTTCCTCCTCCTCCTCCTCCTCCTCCTCCCTTCGTCCATTCCTCCCGCCCTGTCCCCGTGTTCCGTCCTATAACTCCCGCACTTCCCTCTCTCTGTCATGTGAGTTCCTCCTCCTCCTCCTCCTCCTCCTCCTCCTCCTCCTCCTCCTCTGTCCTGTCTCTCTTCACTGTAGCTAGTTAGAAGTAGTTACCAAACAGCCTTGCAAGGACCAAAAGGTTTGTTGCTGTTTGGCTTTCCTTTGTATTCCTTTGTATTCCTCCTCCTCCTCCTCCCTACCTTTCCCTCTGCTCTGGCCTTTTAACTCCATCTTTATCCTCTCTTCTTCCATTCCCTCTCCCTCGTGAACATCATTTCCCTCCCTCCCTCCCTCCCTCTCCAACTTCTCTTCCTCCTCTCTCTCTCTCTCTCTCTCTCTCTCTCTCTCTCTCTCTCTCTCTCTCTCTCTCTCTCTCTCTCTCTCTCTCTCTCTCTCTCTCTCTCTCTCTCTCTCTCTCTCTCTCTCCTCTCCTCTCCTTTGCTCCAGTCTCTCACTCTCCCTCGTGAACCTCATTCTTCTCCCTCCTCTTCCTTTCCCTCTCCCTGCTCACTCACTCTCTCTCTTTCTCTCTCCTCTGTGACCTCCCTTTTCACCTGACCTGAGCTAATTTGACCCAGTCCTCACGTGGCCGGCCCAGCACACTCTCCCCCATGACTCTCCTTCGAATGTATACTTAAGCGAAACAGGAAGGAAGAGTGAAGGAAGAATAATGAGCGTTACCTTCGTTATTCTCCGTCCTCCTTTATTCTCCTCCTTTACTTGACGTGTATCCCCAGTAAGTAATTTGAGGAGCAATTCGTAACGCCTCTTTCCAGCTCCCTCTCGAGGCCTCTTAATTCCCTAATTGAAGAGTGATTAGCAGTTTATTTTTACTCTTGCAGGTGAGGAAGGAAGAAACGCGAGGACCTGGTTGTGGTGGTGGTGGTGTTGGTGAGTGTTGTTATTGTTGTTGTTGGTGTCGTAATAGTGATGGTGGTGATGATGGTGGTGTTGGTAGTAGTAGTAGTAGTAGTAGTAATAGTAGTAGTAGTAACAATTATGAAATTTTGATAGCTCTTGTGTGTGTGTGTGTGTGTGTGTGTGTGTGTGTGTGTGTGTGTGTGTGTGTGTGTGTGTTCAGTGAAAATTTGTGTACAGGATAATTACAATGAAAAACTAATAAGCCGTTCATCAAAATACCAGTCACTAATTAATAACATAGAAGTACGAAAAAAAAAAAAAAAAAAAAAACAATACCAATAGCTACACTAACACTTTAAACCTCAAAAACTAAAAACCTAAACTTAAACTCATTGATAACTTACAACGAGTCAATGGAGCGACCACAGGCTTGTATCTCACTAATCTAGGGGCAAGTCTGCGAAACCCAAACGGTGAACATTGAAGTGGTGTGTGTGTGTGTGTGTGTGTGTGTGTGTGTGTGTGTGCAAGGAATGGCGAGAAGGGATATCTGAAAAAAAAATGGATAATGATGTAAAGACTGAAAGAAGAAAAATTGAGGAGGAGGAGAAGGAGGAGGAGTAGGAGGAGGAGGAGGAGGAGGAGGAGGAGGAGGAGGAGGACGGTTAAAGGGAGAGAGGAAGAGGAAGAGGAAGAGGAGGGAGGTGAATGCTTCCCTTTTGAATGGTGAGCAGTAATAAGAGAGAGAGAGAGAGAGAGAGAGAGAGAGAGAGAGAGAGAGAGAGAGAGAGAGAGAGAGAGAGAGAGAGAGAGAGAGAGAGAGAGAGAGAGAGAACACCACTTCTCCCTTCTATCCTTTGCTCTCCTTTATTCTCCTTTTCTCTCCTCTCCCTTGATAGCTTCAAGTCCCGCCTAACTAGTCTTCATGCATTAACTTCTCACTCTCCCCTCTCTCCGCTCTCCCCTCAGTCCCCCTCTCCCTCTCTCCATTATACCCAATTTTCTACATGTGTCGTGTCAGGGTGCAGATGTACGAGCACACGAGTATGTGTGTGTGTGTGTGTGTGTGTGTGTGTGTGTGTGTGTGTGTGTGTGTGTGTGTGAGAGAGAGAGAGAGAGAGAGAGAGAGAGAGAGAGAGAGAGAGAGAGAGAGAGAGAGAGAGAGAGAGAGAGAGAGCGTATATGTGTTTCTCATTTATTATTCATTATTTTCCCATCTTACAGTTATGATTTTTATGTTATTCTCTAATCTAAATTCTTTAAAACACTTATTTGTATATATATATATATATATATATATATATATATATATATATATATATATATATATATATATATATATATATATATATATATATATATATATATATATATATATATATTTGTAATTATGCGGTCTACACACACACTCTCTCTCTCTCTCTCTCTCTCTCTCTCTCTCTCTCTCTCTCTCTCTCTCTCTCTCTCTCTCTCTCTCTCTCTCTCAAATTGGCGTCGCGGGGTGATTGAAGTCTGCAGGTCAGGTCGGCGGACGCACACTTCCCTGGGCGGTCAATTACGGATCCGGATAATTACTGTAACTTCAATTACCTGACGAGGGGCGGCCGACCCTCCCAGGTGCTCCGACTCGGCTTCTGTTCATGGCGGACGATTTGTTCTTTGATAATCTTGCTCTTTTTCTAATCTATTTTTTTTTGTTTATTAACTTTGTCGTTGTTATCATCATTCTTGTGTCCGTTCATCTTTGTCCTGGTTTTAGTCTTAGTCTTTGCCTTCGTCTTCGTTCAGTTGTTCCTTCTTCCTCTCCTCCTCCTCCTCCTCCTCCTCCTCCTCCTCCTCCTCCTCCTCCTCCTCCTCCTCTTCCTCCTCTTTCTCTTTCTCCTCCTCCTTCTCTCTTCTAGTAGTTAGTCGGTTAGAATTAGTTCCCAAACAGCCATATAAGGACTTAAAGGCTTGTTGTTGTTTAGTTAACCTATATAACCCTAAATCCTCTTCCTCCTTCCCCTCCCAATTCGTAATGGCTTTATGTGGTTAGATGGAGAGAGAGAGAGAGAGAGAGAGAGAGAGAGAGAGAGAGAGAGAGAGAGAGAGAGAGAGAGAGAGAGAGAGAGAGAGAGAGAGAGATATTAAGCATCATGAGCATCTACAGCCGCAATGAGTGGCGTCAGGTGGAGGCACAAATGAAGCAGCTTTCCTGTGTGCCACGCCCGCTCAGCTCCCTCATTACTCAGTCCTCATTTTTCATCCCCGCGCACCCAGGCGGCAAAGAAGCAACTCCTGGCCATCCTTGGAACACTTTACCCATGGACAGTTTTTTTTTTCTTGGCGTCTTAATGGGATTTTTTTCTTTCCTATTTTCTATTTTCTTTTCCTCCTACGTATTGTTTTTATTTATTTTTCATTTACGGACGGTTTGTGATGAGAGATTGGTGACGTGAGTTGCAATATGTTTTGCTGTGGGCTTATTCATTTGTTTGTTTGTTTGTTTTTCTAACACACGAATATTTTTTTCTTTTCTTTTCCTTTGTTTGTTTGTTTTTGGTGAGCGAAATGAGGCTTTCTGTATTATTCCTTATGTCAATTTTTCTGTTATGATTTACAGTTTGTATTACATATTGCAAACATAACTTAGTTTGAGAGTTTCTACAAAAGTCAATCAAAACAATGGAAATTCTGAAAAGAAAGGATATATTCTTATCAGGCTCACCATCTCTGAATAATCACAATATTATTTTTTCAATCATTCATTTTTTTTTTTTTTTTGTGCTTCGGAAATTTCTGGATTCAGGTTTCTAGGACTGACCAATCAAATAGCATCTGGAATTGAATTTTTTTACTATATCTTGCAGCAAAAAAAAAAAAAAAAAATCGCAGGATATTAAGAGAGCAATGTAAAAGTGGGAGACTTAATTAAGAAGAGAGAGAAAAAAATGTTAGTTTCTAGTGAAATACGAGAGAAAATGAATTGGCAGTGATTGAGTGGAGGTTAATAGTTCACCTGGATATTAATTGTCAAGCAAGGAGATTATTACATTTGAAACAGGAAGGAGAATAAAGTGAATGATTATGAGAAATGAAAAAAAGAAAAGAAAGCGTAGAGAATTAATTGTTAGAGGAAAACCAAATAAATATTAAATGTCAAGCAAGGAGATTATTGCATTTGAAACAGGAGGAAGAATAAAGTGAATGATTATGAGAAATGAAAAAAAAAAAAAGCGTAGAGAATTAATTGTCAGAGGAAAAGCAGAACCGGAACATGCAAATACGACGAAACGAGACGAAAAACGGTAAATGAAAACGAAGAATAGGAAGAGAGAAAGAGAGAGAGAGAGAGAGAGAGAGAGAGAGAGAGAGAGAGAGAGAGAGAGAGAGAGAGAGAGAGAGAGAGAAAGGAAGGGAAACGAAGAATTAATCGTCAAAGAAAAGAAAAACACAATTGAGATGCAAAAATACGAGACAAAGAAAGGAAAAGTGAAAAAGGAAGATGAGAAGGCGAGAAAAAGAAAAGAAAAAGACGAAATAATGATTGTGAGGAATAAACAGGAAATTCAAATATGAGAACTCGAGACGAAGAAAGAATGATAAAACAAAGGACTAAGAGAGAGAGAGAGAGAGAGAGAGAGAGAGAGAGAGAGAGAGAGAGAGAGAGAGAGAGAGAGAGAGAGAGAGAGAGAGAGAAAAGTGAGAGAAAAACGAGGAAATTAATAAGTAGAGAGAGAGAAGTATAAATATGGGTGAGGAAGAGTATAGAGAGAGGCACAAAGAGAGGGAGGGAGAGGAAGGAAGAGGACGCCGCGATACAGGAAGGAAGGGAGGAGAAATAGAGCATTGTGGGCCGAGTTTTGTGACGTCATTCGCAGGGTTGTAAAATGTTGGCACCCTCGTAAAATCAAAGACTTGGGAGTCCTTCGTAGATGGAGAGAATGAGGAGTAGGAAGAGGAGGAGGAGGAGGAGGAGGAGGAGGAGGAGGAGGAGGAGGAGGAGAGGCAGGCTAAAAGGAAGAGGGGGAGGAGGAAGGTGAAAGAGAAAAAAGGAGCAGGAGAGGCAAGCTAAAAGAAGGAGGAGGAGGAGGAAGAGGAGAAGGAGAGTAAAACGGTGACAAAGGAATAACTGAAAGAATAAGGAGGGGAAAAATTGAAAAATGATGTGTGTGGAAATTTTGAGATTAAAAGAGGAAGGGAAGAGGAAAGGGAAGGGGAAGAGAATAATGAGAAAAGAGAGAAAAAGAAAGTGGAAGAGGGGAGGAAGAGGAGAACCAGAACAATAACATCCAGCGCAAGAATTAAGATAAGGAAGGGAAGGAGGAGGAGGAACAGGAAGAAAGGAAAGGGAAAGAAGTAATAGAAAGAAAGAGAGGTAGAGGAGAAGAGGAGAGAAGAGAGACTCGCCTGTTGATTAACTTTTAGACAAGCAAGGAGGAGAGAGAGAGAGAGAGAGAGAGAGAGAGAGAGAGAGAGAGAGAGAGAGAGAGAGAGAGAGAGAGAGAGAGAGAGAGAGAGAGGAGATTAATGGAGGTGAAGGTAATTAGAATAGGGATTAAGCAACGCCGGAAGAGAGAGAGAGAGAGAGAGAGAGAGAGAGAGAGAGAGAGAGAGAGAGAGAGAGAGAGAGAGAGAGAGAGAGAGAGACTACGGAACTGGCAATAAAGGAAGTAAAGTATGGAGGGAGACGAAATGAAACAAACAAAACAAACAAATGAAATTCAACACCCACAAACAACCTCAACCCCCTTCAGAGAGAGAGAGAGAGAGAGAGAGAGAGAGAGAGAGAGAGAGAGAGAGAGAGAGAGAGAGAGAGAGAGAGAGAGAGAGAGGGGGGGAAAAAAAAGAAAAAACCCATCGCCATTCACAAGAAAGACAAAGAGAGAAACTGAGAGAGAAAAAAAGACAGAAAAAAAAAAACACACACACACAGGCCATTGCTATCAAATTCCTAGTCGACCATAAAAAAAAAAAAAAAAAGGAAAAAGAAAACACTGAAGAAGTTTCCAATATAATTAACTAAGATTTGGGAACTGAAGAGCCGGACGCGTGAGGGGACGAGGGGCGCTGGAGGGAGTAATGGGGAGGGGACGGCAAAGAGGAACAAAGGGGCAAAAAAAAAAACGGGCATGGGCAGGAAGAGGAGCTTGGTGTGTGAGGGTATTTAGTGGTGAAAGTTTTTTAATATCGTCAGGAGCAGCGGCAGTGCATAAGGATGAGAGAGAGAGAGAGAGAGAGAGAGAGAGAGAGAGAGAGAGAGAGAGAGAGAGAGAGAGAGAGAGAGAGAGATGCATAGACAAAATTTTGTCAAAAGAGACATTTCTGTGCGATGCAAAATACAAAAGAATTGAAGATACAAAATTACAAGGAAAAATAATGCATATTTATTGTTTCGTCCGAGGCAATACTGAAATATTTTGCTTGTAAAAAGAAACAAAACAAATGGAGACAGAATATTTACATTGATTATAAACTCTCTCTCTCTCTCTCTCTCTCTCTCTCTCTCTCTCTCTCTCTCTCTCTCTCTCTCTCTCTCTCTCTCTCTCTCTCTCTCTCTCTCTCTCTCTCTCTCTCTCTCTCTCTCTCTCTCTCTCTCTCTCTCTCTCTCTCTCTCTCTCTCTCTCGTCACGCATCGCTAAACTCGAGTGACAAAAACACCTCGCGATTCAACTCTATCACCTTTCTTTCGCCTGGTCCGTACAACTAATTACTTCAAGACTTGCAAACCCTTCACAAGAATTAGGGAAACTCCTTAATCTCGTCTCCTTCCCTCCCTGTGTCCCTCCTTCCTCCCTCCTGTCCTTCAGTACCCCTCTGCCTCCCCCTTTCCTCTCAATGCCTTCCATCCTCTCTCCTCCTCTCTTGTTCCATCCATTTCCTTGCTTCCAAAACATCTGTCAATTCTTTGAAAGTTACATCTCCTCCAACTCTTAAAGTTCTTCTTCTTCTTGTCCTCTTCCACCTTTTCCTCCTCCTCCTCCTCCTCCTCCTCTTCTTCAACAATCAGTGAAGTGTGTCATTAACCTTCTTGTTTCTTCCTTCCTTCCTCCTTCCTAATTTGTCGCTCTTCTACACCAAGGGGGAAAAAAAAGGAATTTAGGCCTATTTGTAGGATTTTTCCCCCGTCAAGGCCATTAAGAACGTAAATGGCTGGCAGTAAATTTCTCCCAGAAGCCAAAAAAGTAACCTCAAAAAGTAGAGCATGATAAAAGATAAAATTTTCACGGTCAGGGAGAATTGAAATTTTATTATAAGTTCAACTTGTATGATGATGCATAATGTATTTTTGTTATTTGTTTTATTTCTTGCTTGTATTTTTGTGGAATGGATCTCGCGTGGATAGTGCATGTGTGTGTATTATATTATTTTTATATTTATTTTTGTTTATTTATTTATTTATTTATTTTTGTTAGTATATATCTTTGTTTTCTTTACTTCTTTCTTGCTTCCCTTTCTTTCTATGCATTAAGCCGTAGGATCATCTCTCTCTCTCTCTCTCTCTCTCTCTCTCTCTCTCTCTCTCTCTCTCTCTCTCTCTCTCTCTCTCTCTCTCTCTCTCTCTCTCTCTCTCTCAAGGTCGTTCCCTGTCGTGGCCTGCGAATGAGTCCAAGAGAGCGGACAAAAACACGACCCCAGCCTTGTTAGAGAGAGAGAGAGAGAGAGAGAGAGAGAGAGAGAGAGAGAGAGAGAGAGAGAGAGAGAGAGAGAGAGAGAGAGAGAGGTGGGGCCGTCCTTCCATATACTTTTATTTGTACATCTCACGAAAGACTAAAAATAAAGAGAAAAAAAGAAAATGTAGGGAATTGTGTCATCCAAGGAGAGAGAGAGAGAGAGAGAGAGAGAGAGAGAGAGAGAGAGAGAGAGAGAGAGAGAGAGAGAGAGAGAGAGAGAGAGAGAGAGAGAATTTTCTCCTCGTATTGGTGACTTTAAATGGAGGCCCGGAAAGTTTCCCTAATGACTCCGAAACAAAGAGTCCAGTAAAAGGCGGTCAGTTTTTGTGGTAATCAGAAGAGAGAGGGAGAGTTGCATGGCTGTTTAGAGGCTGTCGAAATATGATGGATTTGTGCCGATCTTTGCAATTTTTTAATCTTATTTCACGATCTTCTTTTAAGTACGTACAGTAGCTCCCAAAACTGTCTTTAAAGTGTGGTGCGAACCGGAGCATAAGGAACAATATGAAATCTGCTGTCTGATCACGTGTTGCGTCGAAGATAGGTCATAACATACAATAATCATCCCTAGTGTGCAGGGCTGCCAACTGTTGCCATCGTAACCACCAAGCGTGTCAGATAACATCGTCCTTTTTGTCACAATGCAGATCTATTTTTTCAAAGATAGTTTTGGGAGCTCCCGTACCGACTAAGCCTAAGCGAACACACGTACGCTGTACATATGACGAAAGGAGATGTACACACGTAATTACACGCACAGACTCACATATGTAGAGTGAGAGAAGAACAGAGAATTAAAATAAATATAAATTCTCAACCTATTTTGTTACCTTTTGTTATCATATATATTTTTGTTAGAAAAAAAAACACGTGAAAAACGCGTGCATTTGACTTTTTTTTCAGTTTAGTTTTATTTGTTCCTTTTATTTGCTCTCTCCTTCCTCCTCCACTTCCTCTTCCTCTATCACCTCCAACGCCACCACCATCCCCCTACCACTCTTCCATCTGCACAGCCCCACCCATTCGCCTCCACGACTCTAAGCCTATCTGTATTCACACCACTACCTCCACCACCACTCCTCCACCTCCTCCATCTCCTCCTCCACCACCACCACCACCACTTTGCCCTCTTCCATCACAATCCATTCTGTCCTTCTCCATTTCCACAAGTTTACCCGGCCTCCTACCGCCCTCTCTCTCTCTCTCTCTCTCTCTCTCTCTCTCTCTCTCTCTCTCTCTCTCTCTCTCTCTCTCTCTCTCTCTCTCTCTCTCTCAAGTAAACAAATGTAGTATGATATTGATGTCTAGACCATGGAAGGCTCTCTCTCTCTCTCTCTCTCTCTCTCTCTCTCTCTCTCTCTCTCTCTCTCTCTCTCTCTCTCTCTTTCTTTCTTTCTTTCCTTCCTTCCTTCCTTCCTTCCTTCCTTCCTTCCTTCCTTCCTTCCTTCCTTCCTTCCTTCCTTTCCTTTCCTTTCCTTTCCTTTCCTTTCTCCCTCCACATCCATCCTCCTGGTAGCAGTCACTTACTTCCTTGAACCCTTGCGCTTTTTTCTCCTTTCCTTCCTTTCCTTTTCCTTTCCCTCCCCTTCCCCTCCCCTTAACTCCCCTTCCCCCTTCTCCAACCGTCTCCCCATGTACCTCAACACAAGGACTCGCTCTAACCTGTTCCTGTATGCAGCGTGAGTTCTCAGGAGCCGGACTCAATTACGCAACCTGACTTTAGCCTGACAACTCCAGCGCGAGACCTGACCCACCCTGGCGAGAACAAGAGTCACGTTTCCGATATTTACGGGTTATCCATCGAGGCCATGAAAGGTCAACTTCGTAGGGCGAGATAAGAGAGAGAGAGAGAGAGAGAGAGAGAGAGAGAGAGAGAGAGAGAGAGAGAGGTGGAGGTGGGTAGGAAAAATTGTGCGAGTTTTATATATATATATATATATATATATATATATATATATATATATATATATATATATATATATATATATATATATATATATATATATATTTTGTGTGTGTGTGTGTGGGTGGGGCTCTCTCTCTCTCTCTCTCTCTCTCTCTCTCTCTCTCTCTCTCTCTCTCTCTCTCTCTCTCTCTCTCTCTCTCTCTCTCTCTCTCTCTCTCTCTCTCGCTCGCTCTATTCCGTCTCACTGAGTGGTTTCCTTCAGCCCTTGAGTTGCTTGATTACAGTTTCGGAAAGGAGGAGGAGGAGAAAGAGAAGAAGGAGAAGGACGAGGAGGAGTAGGAGGAGGAGAAGGAGGAGGAGAAGGAGGAGGAGGAGGAAGTGGAGGAGAAGGTGGAGGAGGGACAAAAAAAAGGATGGATTTTCTTTTCTTAATTGTTGCCTGAGTTTTTTTTTATCCGCTTCTGTGTTGTATTGTGTGCTTGTGTGTGTGTGTGTGTGTGTGTGTGTGTGTGTGTGTGTGTGTGTGTGTGTGTGTGTGTGTGTGTGTGTGTGTGTGTGTGTGTGTGTGTGTGAGAGAGAGAGAGAGAGAGAGAGAGAGAGAGAGAGAGAGAGAGAGAGAGAGAGAGAGAGAGAGAGAGAGAGAGAGAGAGGTGGAGTGGGGGGATAATGAGCTGCCATTAGCTGAATGTAATTGAATAAAGCTTTCCAGTAACTCAGAAAATGTGAAAGATTACCACACACACACACACACACACACACACACACACACACACACACACACACACACACACACACACACACACACACACACACACAGGGAGGGAGAGGGTCAGAGAGATTCATAACCAGCAATGACTAAACGAATTCTCCTTTTTCCCTCTATTTTGCATTTAGCTTCAGGATTTGTGATTAAAAAAGCAAATATCACAGTCGATGAGTTAACCAGGGATGGACGGCGGGCTATGGGAGGGGCGGACAGGAAGCTTTGGCAGTTACAGGCATCATTCCAATAGCTATTCCCATTCCAATTAGCCATCTCCCATTCCAATAACCATCCCGGAGTCGCGCCATTGTCCCTGTCCCTAGTAAAATGTCGGCCAGCAAGGGCGGAAAGCAATCTTCTCCGTGCACTGGCAGTAAAACATTTAGAGATTTTCGTCAGTCTTTCACTTGCGTCACTGTCGGTACTCGGTGTTATCTGGTGCTCTCTCTCTCTCTCTCTCTCTCTCTCTCTGGTGTTCGTTCCCATCTGCTCTTTCTCTCTGTTTCTCCCTTTTCGCTCCTTGCTTTTATTCAATGTCGTCTTTTGTTCCTTTTCTCCAACTCTTTATTGTCCTCTTGTTGTCCTCGTTCTCGTATTTAAAGCAAGCTGTACATGTCCCTTTTCCCTGACCTCTCCCTCTGCCTTTCCCTTTCCCTACTTGCCCTTTCCCTTATCCTTCCCTTACTCGACCTTCACTCCATCATATAACCTTTTGCCCTCGCCCTCTTTACTCTCTCCCTTGTCCCCTTTTTCCTCTTACTACCGTACTAACCCTCCCTTTCCCATCCCTTTCCCGTCTCTTTTCCCTCTCTTTCCTGAATTCTGGTCTTTCCCTACTGTGTGTTTGTGTGTGTGTGTGTGTGTGTGTGTGTGTGTGTGTGTGTGTGTGTGTGTGTGCAGACAATACCAGGAAAGTAATGTATGTACGTGATTCTCGTCATGTGCGCAACTCCCTCCCATTTCTGTGTACGTAACTGTATGCATATAAAAACAGAGAGGCAATTGCAATGCTGCCTGCTCCGCTGCATGAAGGAGGGACACAGCAAGCCCATTAACACAGTGGAGGTGTGACTGACGGAGGCGGTGAAGGTGGTGGGTTAAGCGGAGACAGGCACAAACCAGACTATTGCTCAGGGGACTATATTCTGAAACACCTCTGCGCTGCACCTCCACTATTTTGATAAGGCTCTGCTACAAGTTATACGAGATTTGAGGGTGTTTTTACCTTTCTAGCGACAGATTGATGTGATTTCTTTATTATTAGCAGGGGAAACTTTCTTGAGAACCGGGCTGATCATCTCTGTGGCCTTTGAAAATAGTTGTGGTTAGAGAATAAAGGGTTTCTAAATATGGGCCAGGGTTTGTGGTGAATAGCGGTGGCTTCATTATCACCTGGTTATACTTGCGCCAGTGTATGTTACTGTAATTAGTCCCCGTGAGCTTCCTGAGGGCCGGGGAAAGTTGCCTGAAGGAGCCACACTTTCTCCTGATGGTGTGGGATGTTTTAGTCTAGGTTTAATGATGGTGGGGTTGGTTGTTGTTGTTGTTGCTGTTGTTGCTGTTGGAGTAGTTGTTGTTATGGTTGTAGTAGTAGCAGTAATTGTAGTAGTAATAGGAAGGGAGATAAGGAGAAAAAAAAAGAATGAAGATGGTGAAGAAAACATCTACAACAGCAACATCAACAACAACAACAACAACAACAACAACAACAATGACAATAACAACAACACAATCAACCAATTAAATAACCAACCAACCGAATAAACAACCACACAAACGAAAAAAAAGAACAAAAATAAAAAAAAACAAGACCAGGAATAAGAACTGAAAATAAGAAAGGAAAAAAGAATATGACTTTCTTTCATTTCTCCTGCTGCCATTATTCTTTAATTTCTTCTGTTTCTGCAATGACTTCTCATTCTCCATATGTTCCCTCTCTTTCCTCCGCTTTTCCTTCACTTTATCTCTCGTTTCCTCTCCCCTTTATTCATTCCGGCTCCTCCTCCTCTCCCTTTCCTCTGTGCGAACCAGTTATTGCATGCTTATAGATTCTCTCTCCCTCTCTCTCTCTCTCTCTCTCTCTCTCTCTCTCTCTCTCTCTCTCTCTCTCTCTCTCTCTCTCTCTCTCTCTCAACACCACTGTTCTCCGCACTTTCATTCTCTTCCTGCCTTCCTTTCATGCTCTCCCTCTTCCTCCCCCCCTCTCTCTCTCTCTCTCTCTCTCTCTCTCTCTCTCTCTCTCTCTCTCTCCCATCACTCACACACGCGGCTCACACTGCATGATAATTTCCCTAGGGTGGATTACTTGACTCCACTAATGGTGCTGGTAGTCATGGCTGTTATGGCGGTGGTGGTGGTGGTGGCGGTGATGGTGGTGGCGGTGGTGGTAGTGATGGTGGTGGTGATGTCGGTGGTGATGATGTTGGTGCTGGTTTGTTTCTTTCCTTTGTAAATTTGAAAGTTTTCTTCACCTCAGAGAGAGAGAGAGAGAGAGAGAGAGAGAGAGAGAGAGAGAGAGAGAGAGAGAGAGAGAGAGAGAGAGAGAGAGAGAGAGAGAGAGAGAGAGAGAGAGAGAGAGAGAGAGAGAGGAAAGAAAAAGAAAAGGGAAGAAAAGCAAGAAAGTAAGGGGAGAGAGAGAGAGAGAGAGAGAGAGAGAGAGAGAGAGAGAGAGAGAGAGAGAGAGAGAGAGAGAGAGAGAGAGAGAGAGAGAGAGAGGAAAGAAAAAAGAAAAGGGAAGAAAAGCAAGAAAGTAAGGAGAGAGAGAGAGAGAGAGAGAGAGAGAGAGAGAGAGAGAGAGAGAGAGAGAGAGAGAGAGAGAGAGAGAGAGAGAGAGGAAAGAAAAAGAAAAGGGAAGAAAAGCAAGAAAGTAAGGGAGAGAGAGAGAGAGAGAGAGAGAGAGAGAGAGAGAGAGAGAGAGAGAGAGAGAGAGAGAGAGAGAGAGAGAGAGAGAATGGAAGAAAGAAAGAAAGAAATAGGAAAGAAAAAGAAAAGGGAAGAAAAGCAAGAAAGTAAGGGGAGAGAGAGAGAGAGAGAGAGAGAGAGAGAGAGAGAGAGAGAGAGAGAGAGAGAGAGAGAGAGAGAGAGAGAGAGAGAGATTTTAGTTTGGGGTTATTTTTGCAAGAGATATATGTTCAGGTCTCGGCTGACGTATATACGAGTTGCAACTTGTTTTGTTCCTGTTCTGAGAATTCTGGGAAATAAACTAGGCCATTTATTATTACTTATTTTATTTATCTGTTTGGATATCTATATATTTATTAACTTTTACTATCCATGTATCATTATGTATTTTTACTTATTTTATTTATTTTTTGTTCTTTCTTTTAAAATCACAATGTTACATTTTTATCAGAGAGAGAGAGAGAGAGAGAGAGAGAGAGAGAGAGAGAGAGAGAGAGAGAGAGAGAGAGAGAGAGAGAGACTTTAATATCCTGTGAATTTCATGAACTAATTCTCACCTCTTTTTTTCCTCTCTCACGGAAATTATGGGAATGTTGCCCTGATTTATTGACTTTTATTCTGCTAGCAAGGATTTTTCCCGGCGTTTTCCCCGTGTTATTTTTTTCCTGAACGTTCATAATTCCCGTGATGTACAAGTATAATGATGATGATGAAAAATTAGGTCACTTTGTCTCTATCTTCTGTCCATCTATCTACGTGACACTCTCTCTCTCTCTCTCTCTCTCTCTCTCTCTCTCTCTCTCTCTCTCTCTCTCTCTCTCTCTCTCTCTCTCTCTCTCTGTGTCCCTATTTTTTTCTTTCATCCTTCCTATTTTCTGTTTTCTTTCATCATTTCTTATTTCCTTTCTTTCTTCCTTTTTCCTATCCTTCTTTCCTTCCTTCCTTCCTTCCTTCCTTCCTACACACGCGTACATTCATTCCATCTTTCCTTAGCTTCTCATCCCAAACATCTTCGTGAGGACCAAACCTGTACTAATATTTGTTCATCCTTTGCGTTCCCTTGTGCTTTCCTTCCCGTGACGCAGTGTTACTAGACAAAGCCTCGAAACTCCGTGTGGAATGTGACTGTATTGAACCAGCAGCCATTCGAGGGTGACGGCTAAGTGACGGGTGACGCTGAGGTGACGAGGTGATGACGTGGTGGCGTGACGTGACGTGGCGTGTGACGGGGAGACGGGAAGGGTGATGATTATATGGGGGCTTAGAATATGGAGTTCTTCGTATTCTAAACCAAATTTGTTTTTTTTCACTTTTTTGTTGGACTCTCTCCTTTGTCTAGTGTTTGTTTGTGTAAGAATAGGGTGCTTTGTGTGTGTGTGTGTGTGGTGTAGTACTTTCATGTTTTTTTCCTGTGTTTTTTTTTTTTAAGTTTTCGTGGTGTTTGTGATAAAGGATGTCGTGGCTTGTTTGTTTGTCAGCGAGCGAGGAAATGTGTGTGTGTGTGTGTGTGTGTGTGTGTGTGTGTGTGTGTGTGTGTGTGTGTGTGGATGTGGGTGTGGGTGAATGAGTGAGTGAGTCAAGTGTAAGAGATAAGGACGGATGTGGTGGTATTTATAGTCAGTCGTATGGGTAGCACACACACACACACACACGCACACGCACACACGCGCGCGCGCGCACACACACACACACACACACACACACACACACACACACACACACACACACACACACACACACACAGACAGTATATCCTCATACTGTCAGTTCTACGTATTTGTGTTTCGACATGGCTGGGTAGCAGAGAGAGAGAGAGAGAGAGAGAGAGAGAGAGAGAGAGAGAGAGAGAGAGAGAGAGAGAGAGAGAAGACATAATTGTGGTTCTGGTCAGTGGCTAGACCACCAGGCAGTCTCTCTCTCTCTCTCTCTCTCTCTCTCTCTCTCTCTCTCTCTCTCTCTCTCTCTCTCTCTCTCTCTCTCTCTCTCTCTCAATCATCATACGGTTTTCCCTTTCCAAGAATTTGTTGCTGTTTTTTTCTTTCTATACACTCATTCTCTGCTTCCATTTGTACTTGAGCTCTCCTCCTCCTCCTCCTCCTCCTCCTCCTCCTCCTCCTCCTCCTCCTCCTCCTCTTCCTCTTACGCGGCCTTTATATTCCTTCCATCTTCCTGCACTCATCTTCCTCGTCCTCCTCTTCCCCACATTTCGCTCTCTTTCATGCGCCTTGCGAATGCAGCAATCTTTTATCTCCTCTCGTGTTCCTCCTTCAGTTTGTTTCGTATCTTTGATCAATACGGGTGTGTGTTCCGAGACGTTGTTGTAGTTTGCGAAATGCTTTTTGTTTTACCTGCGAAATGCACCTCAATAATTAGTATTTGCCTCGAAGATAACGTTGCTGGAAAAAATATTATAAACTTTGGTGGCAGAAGTTTAGTTTTGTTTTATAATTTGAAGTTTCGATGCATGCCGTCAAGTTTTGTTTATGTTGATTTTATGTGTTCATTTTGTTTCATAGGATCGGTGTAATTTTCCTATAATCCCTCGTGTCATTTGATATTCATGTATTTTATATTCAAGCTAATTTATACTTGTCATTTTCGCCTCTCCCTTATCACTTAATACTCCCTCATTTATCCATCCATCCATCCATCCATGTGTCCCTCCCTCCATTCACGCTTCCCTCTCCCTCATTTATCCTTCCATCCATCCACTCATTTGTTCCTCCTTACTTTCCTTCCCTCCCTCCTCATCCATCATCCATCCATCCAACCATCCATTTCCTTGCCCATCCCTCCATCCCCTGCCTTGCACCCTTCGCTCTTCCCTCCTTCATTTATCCATACCTTTGTCCCTTACTCCCTCTCTCCATTCTTCTCCCTCATCCATCCAACCAAACATTTCTCCTTCCCTCACCCACCTATCCCTCTATTCATCCCTCCTTCATCCATCTATCACTATCACTCTTATTACTCTATCCCTCTCTCCCTCTCTCCATCCATCCATCTATCCCTTCCTCCCTCCCTCCATTCTTCCCACCCTCTCACCCTGTTTGCCGCTGCCCAGGTGTGTGTCGGGCAGGTGACGAGGGCGGTAATGAGACTAATGATGCGGCTGGTCCCCCACACCGTCACTCCCACCATTATTTGTTAGGTTCACGCTGCCGCCACCTGCCTCTGCCCTGTATGGATGTGTTGTGTTATTGCTTTAGTTACTCCCCCATGGCGGCGTCCCGTCCTCCCACCCCTCATGCTGTGTTAGTGGATTGGTTTAATCCTTTTCTCCTTAGTAATCCCTAATGTGCTACATGATTTAACCCTTTCACTGCTATGACTGCTATGACTATCATTTGTTCACATTCAGAGCACTGCAATAAATGGTTTGCAGAGAGAGAGAGAGAGAGAGAGAGAGAGAGAGAGAGAGAGAGAGAGAGAGAGAGAGAGAGAGAGAGAGAGAGAGAGAGAGAGAGAGAGAGAGAGAGGTTAATTTAATTTTTCTAAGCAACACAACTATCTGAATGGTTATAGTAAAAAAAATAAGGATTTAAAACTAGTACATGGTTATGAAAAAAAAAAAGTCTAGCAGTAAAAGGGTTAAGCGAAGGGCAGTAAGTGAATCGTAAATTAAAGTGAATGAGATTGAAATTAAATTTGTAACAATCTTATCATAGATATCTAACTTTAGAATCTGACTAGCGATTTTTTTATTATTTTACTTTTTTATTTATTTATTTATTTTTATTTAACATCTCTAGTAACATTTGTTGTCCGGATTATTATTTTGCCTGGAATTTTACGCTTTCAAAAGTGTGGGGTAATTTCCATTACCTTTTCCTACTTTCGTCTTCCTTCGTGTTTTTTTTTATTATTTTTTTCCGGCACTGTGTCTTTGTTCTAGACAGACGCCACCTCTGCCCGTGACACATGGATCCTTGTGTATTACGTCGATTATTTGTGTTTCTGTCAGGCGTGGTGGAGGGGACGGGGAGGGTGGGTGCTGTCAGGTGTTCCGGAGATAGCTAAAGTTAGAGAATATTGAGGTGTAGGTATATTACTATCTCTCTCTCTCTCTCTCTCTCTCTCTCTCTCTCTCTCTCTCTCTCTCTCTCTCTCTCTCTCTCTCTCTCTCTCTCTCTCTCTCTCTCTCTCTCTATTTCACTCCATCCCTTCCCTTATCTCCCTTCACCCCCTTCTTTCTGTTCTCTCTTTTCTTCTCTCTATTCATATTCCCTTTCCTCTTTTCCACTCTCTTCCTTTCAATGTACTCTTTCCTCCATGCTAAACGTATCCTTCTCCTTCTTCTGCTCCTCCTCCTCCTCCTCCTCCTCCTCCTCCTCCTCCTCCTCCTCCTCCTCCTCCTCCTCCTCCTCCTCCTCCTCCTCCTCTACTTCCTCCACCTAGTTGCCTTCTCCTTTCCTCCCTCTTGCCTCTTGTCTCGGTCTCTCAGGTTTGCAATATTGCGTGATGGTGTTGCATAAATACATAGATTATTATATAAGCTCTTGAATTATTGCTGTGGCGTTCCCTGCTGGAGAAATAGGGCCCTGGAACAAAGGGATTTTCGAGCCTGTAAGCGCTGTGTATATTGCAACTCACGGTCCCGGTGAAGAAATGGTTGAATGAAGTGTAGATTGCTGCCCTGTTTGCTGGCTTACTGTTTCGATTGGAGTAATGGGGCTGTAAATCAAAGGTTCGATGCCAGGCAGGTACTGGAGTGAAACTGGGGTACTATAGGAAGGTGTGTTGTGTTGGTTTTGTGATGGATGAGTGAAGGGTGTGATTCTGTGGTGTTGGTTCGTGTTGGTTGTGTTTATACTGTGTTTTGTGGGTCTTTGTGTGTGTTTTATTCATGTATTCTTTTTTCCTTGTTGGTGGTAAGATTTATTTCTGTAAAGATGAAGTGATTTTCTTTTTTTCTTTTTTTTTTTGCATGATTTTCTTGTTTTCATTATCAGGAATATTTTTATTGCAAAATTACTGCTGTTGTGTCTGTTTCTGCTGTGTTAATGTACTACTGCCACTACTGCCACTACTACTACTACTACTACTACTACTACTACTACTACTACTACTACTACTACTACTACTACTACTGCTACTACTACCACCACCACCACCACCACTACTACTACTACTACTACTACTACTACTACTACTACTACTACTACTACTACTACTACTACTACTTAAACAACCACCACCAGCACCACCACTACAACACAGAGCTCCACGCGGCTCCCTTTATTTAGAGCCATGCTTCGCGTATTCATATGGTCCTTTGAAAGTGTCATAACCCAAATATTTTCTTTTTATTCCGGCGCGAACGAGTGCACTGCAATAAAAATGTTGCCGCCTACAATCCACTTTGTAGTTTTGTAGTAATAAAAGCTCCGGCCCGCAGGAGGTAAACACAAAGCAAAAGTAAGGAGTGAAAAATAGAAAAATATAGGTGCTATGTAGTATTGCTCAGTTATACCGTATGCAAAACTCCACCACCACTAGTATTGTACCGCTACACCACACCAGTATGCCACGCTACACCACTTCAGAGGGGAAGAGTAAGATGTGGGAATAGAAAAGTATAAAAGTTATTTATTGTTGTATGATAACACCACGACATAACTCCATCACTGGTACTAGTACAACACAATACCACGCTCCTTTATACAATTTTATTTCACTCACTACCTCAACTCATACCTACACAACAACAACAACAACTACTACTTCTACTACTACTACTACTACTACTACTACTACTACTACTACTACTACTACTACTACTACAACTATTTTTTCATACATCACACCAGCTCATACCATTTAATCCCTCCAGCATCAGAGAATCATTACACCATCATCACAACCATTACCACTTCACTACATTACACCACTGATAACAATATCACTCCATCTTACATCACAAGCACCACAGCACGTTATACCATCTCATACCACACTAATCCACCACATCTCACCACCATTACCACACCAAGCGACACCACACGACAACATTTCATTCCTATCACAAGAAAGATCTTACCACCACCACCACCACCACTACCGCCAACGCCGCCGCCTCCACCGCAATCCTCACAACTCACAAAAAATAAGAAGATAAATAAAGAATCACTTTCCATCCCAGCTTCTCCTCGCCATCATCCTTTACAACATCAGGTATAATCCCCCACCAGCTCAGAACTCCGGGAGAAGCAGGTGGAGATTATAACAAGGGATTGGTTGAAGATTGGGCTAATGGTGAGGGATTGGGAGGAGGCGGAGGAGGCGGGGGAGGAGGGGAGTGGAGTCAGTGTGTCATAACCTCTTTTTTATGTTCATTTTTAGTCGTGACGCATATTATCCACCTTATTTATGGTTTCCTCACTATTCTACCGTCACCACTTTCCTTTGTCATCTCAGGTCGAATGGTACAATTATCGAAGTATTCTGAAACGGTTTGCTCTCTCACCACGAGTATTTTAAAATGTCACTTATATGATTAGTTCGGTTCTCAAGAGTGCTTCTATAATCACTAATGTAGAAATCGCATTAATCTGTCACTAGAACCATAGAAGCACTCTTAAACACCTATGCAACTTCAAGTAGAGCTTTTTGAATGTAGTGAACGTTGCGGGTGTAGAAACGTTTCAGAATATTGTACGTGCATTATGTGACGCTTCTTCAGTGGTGAGCTTCCGGTGAGTGTGACGGTGACCAGGATCTTTTAGTCTCTCGCTTGTTGGCCTTGTCTGTCCCCGTGTTGGTTTTGGTGACGTGTTGACGCTTATTCTTCTTGTCAGCAGTTCGATGTGTTCAGCTGATATGCGTGTCTCGTGCTGAAAGGAAACGACAGCGAGGCATCGAGGAGTGAATACCAACCGACACAGTATTCCTCCATGTATGTCACACACACACACACACACACACACACACACACACACTGCAGGAAAGACAAACAGGCAAACAACCAGTGTGAAATCCTGTGTGTGTGTGTGTGTGTGTGTGTGTGTGTGTGTGTGTGTGTGGAGTGAGAGTTAGAATTATTAGCTGTTTCATGTAGGAATAGAAACGAAAAAAAAAAAAAAATCACGTTTCTAGTAATAATGTAAGAGGATGAAATGTTATAGTATGTAAAAGAGGAAAAAAGAAATTAGTTATCACCTTATCTACCAAACATCTGATCTCTTTCCTTCTATAATCTTGGCTTTACTGAGACGCTCATCTAAACTCATTGAATCGAATCTCATCAACAATCTGCAGGGCCTTGATGAGTGCCTGGTCCCCATCCTCCTCAGTGTTGCTCTTTGCTCTTCTGATCTTGTCCACAGCCTCTTTGGAATCCTTGTCCACACCGATGTTTTCATGGTTCTTAAATTTGTCGTAGTACTGAGTTTTCCTCAAAGCCTTGTACCTTTTAGACCAGATTTTAACTGAATTCAACTCTCTTTCGTCATGCTGTTTATGAATCTGCCGCGGGTCTATAAGAGCGACGGCGATCACTTCGTTATCACAGCAGAAGTAGATCGGCTTGCCTATGAAAGCTGTGTTGGGAAAGTATTCGTTAACTATCGCCATGCCGTATTGGGAGTACTCGGGGATCTTTTCTTTGAAGATTTTGTAAAGCTTCCCTCTCTTCATGACGGTGCAGGAGCCCGAGGCAATGCGCTCCGGGTCTATGCATATCGTTTCCTTTAATGTGGAATCTTCTAGGGCTTGAGGCGCCACCATCTGGTACGCGGCCCCGAGAGTTGCCTGCCCTCTGGTGGTCCGTCCCCGTCAACAGGCACGGCAGCAGAAGTATCCAGACACTCGATATCATATCCAGAAAAATTTAGTTCCAGCAAAATTTAACCTCGCAGTCTATTTCCACGTGTCTTTATCCATACACAGACACAGAAACCTTCGGTAATAATAGAAATATTGTATTTGACCTACATATGGCACAGCGGCAGAAGTATCCAGAAACTCGATATCGCATTCTGACAAATGTTAGTTTTTCCCAAAATTTAACTTAATACACCATTTCCACGTGTCCTTGCCCTTGCACAACCACAGAAACCTTGGGAATGATAGAAATATTGCACTTGACCTACATGTTATATTAGTTATGACAGATTAATTAACAGTCAATTTGTACTGAATTGTCATTATCTTCAGCCATACAAGGTTTGATAATTATATAATAGTATTGAATACTGACGTGCATGGTAATTTATTTGTTATGACGGAAGTTAAAACTGGCAGTCACTTCCCTAATTTTCTTTATTCATACACAGTAGCACGATCATTGAATATTGCACCCCCAATCAGAATTTTTGGGTATAATCATCTTGTTTTCTCGACTTTGGCTTTTTACCGTGACAAAAAAAAAAAAAAAATCCTTGGTACGGTGCTGAAGGAAAAAAGGCCTCGCGTGTTTGGTGCAACGAGAGGAAATTATGTGATTCTCGTATTTTTATGGCAGTGCTTGTCTCTGTACAGTGTGGCGGGAGTGTTGCAGCGTGTCGTATGTAAGGGGGATTTATGACCGACACACACACACACACACACACACACACACACACACACACACACACACACACACACACACACACACACACACACTGTACACAATGCACACTGTACATTTCTGTCTTTTCTTGTATCAGAGGGAATTATTTTTTAACTAGAATTTTCTACAACAGCTATTTAGTTAATTCTCTCTCTCTCTCTCTCTCTCTCTCTCTCTCTCTCTCTCTCTCTCTCTCTCTCTCTCTCTCTCTCTCTCTCTCTCTCTCTCTCTCTCTCTCTCTCTCTCTCTCTCACACACACACACACACACACACACACAGGTAAAGTTAAAGTGATATTCCGTGACATTTTAAAGCCCTGACACTTGACATACTCGTACATATAACATTAGATAAAATATATTCGTCTGTCAATGAATAGACAAGAATCATAATATTTTTCTACACGGAAGGAATGATAAAACATTGAGCTGCTCTAAAAATACTTCAGGCTGTGAAACACTTATATGATCGAGAGAGAGAGAGAGAGAGAGAGAGAGAGAGAGAGAGAGAGAGAGAGAGAGAGAGAGATGAGAGAGAGAGAGAAGAGAGAGAGAGAGAGAGAGAGAGGTGTTTTATTTAATGGTGCTGACGTGAGAGTATTATGGCGGTGCTAAGTTGACGACCCTGGTGTATTTTTATGAGGGAATAAAGTGCTTCGTCAATACCTGGATGACCTTATTGCTGGAAGCTTTAATTTGGCGAGTATTGACCGGACTCACTTGGCGGGGAATTAGCTGGAAAATGGACGGATATTGATTGTAATTTTCTGCTTAGTGCGTCAATATTCCATTCTGTAGTTTTTTTCATGGGTTTCTTTGTTTTGTCTTACGACTGTTTTTTTTTTCCTTCTTTTCTTTGAGTGTGGGTGTTATTTATTTATTTATTTATTTGTTTATAGTATCCAGGAGTGTTTTACTTCTTTTCCTCCTCCTCCTCCTCCTCCTCCTCCTCCTCCTCCTCCTCCTCCTCCTCCTCCTTTACATGCTTACTCCATTGTTTGTCATGAATCCATATTTTCGCTTTATCGGGCACTTTCTTCATACCTATTCTCTCTCTCTCTCTCTCTCTCTCTCTCTCTCTCTCTCTCTCTCATCTCTCTCTCTCTCTCTCTCTCTCTCTCTCTCTCTCTCTCTCTCTCTCTCTCTCTCTCTCTTTCTCAGTTAAGACGTGTCTTCAAGAATGGTATCTTGCAATTAAATTTATCGTAATATCTAAATACGTGACGATAACTGGCATTATTAAAGCAGGTGATTAATTATCAAGGTTATTTATAGCTGTAATAACCCTACCTTAGCTCGCTCTCTCTCTCTCTCCCTCTCTCTCTCTCTCTCTCTCTCTCTCTCTCTCTCTCTCTCTCTCTCTCTCTCTCTCTCTCTCTCTCTCTCTCTCTCTCTCTCTCTCTCTCTCTCGCTTTTGAATACAAAATAACAGTCTTTCTTTTATTCAAGTCCTGAGTCTTCATTATTCATTTTTTATTCCCGGAGTAGGTCATGATACTAATAATTCATTCTCATACAAGATTCATTCACTGCTGTCTAAGTTGTAATGTCCGCAGGCTCTGATTTATCTATTACTCTCTAGTCTCTCGTCAGTTGGGTTTCATGTGGTCACGGTCATCCTCTCTGTTTCCCTGGAGCTCTCGAGAGAATTCAGGTGCGGTTCTCTCTTTTCCACACCTGTCTGAATTCTGTCTCCATTCCCGTGATACACCTGAAATGTGTCTGGAAGGCTGGAGTTTTTTTTTTTTTGTGCTAAGATTAAAGGTGAAAACTCAGATGAACTGGAATGATCAGGGTTTAGAAGTCTGGAAATACACACACACACACACACACACACCACACACACACACACAACACACACACACACACACACACACACACACACACACACACCACCAATAAGGCCACGTTTCTCTCCTCAATTCTCCGTCGGTCGCAAGGAAACAGTACTTCGGTGGAATGAAAGTTACGCCTCGTGATCTCCCGGAGCCAAATTCAGGGTCTAACTCCATTACCAGAACGATAATAGAATCCAATCCTGTCTCGCGAACAGATAAACGATTCTGCTTTTTTATTTTTTCTGGTGTGTGTGTGTGTGTGGTGTGTGTGTGTGTGTGTGTGTGTGTGAGTGTTTATTTCTGTCGTGTACTTGGAATGTGCGGAAGTAAATTACGTACATGGTGATATTGTAGATCTTAGAATGGGGTATACGTGTGTGTGTGTGTGTGTGTGTGTGTGTGTGTGTGTGTGTGTGTGATTTAGTGGAGGTGTAATGAAGGGAATAATGGTGCCGGTAATGGTGCTTGCGGTGAGGGTTATTGTGGTGGCCGCGGTGGTCGTGGGTGGTCGTGTGGTGGGTGGTGTATGGCGGTGGGTGCTTACCTGCCCGCCATAATGACTGCAGTGGTGCGATGACCTCATGTTGCGTGGTGATTGCTTTTTGGATACACTGTAGAAAGCCAGGAGAATGACGGCGGTGGAAGTAAACATGAGGGAAGTGTTCACAGGGACACGCCATCTACATTTGACGCGTGGCATTAAAATGAAAAGCACCGTCCTCTATTGGTGAGCTTTTAAATTGTTTTTAGAAAATTAACTACCTAATTGTAGCGAATTTCTGAAATAGTTAATGTAATAATGTCTTTTTTTATCGTCAGGTTTTCAATTTTGTTCGGTGAATGTATTGTCATCTAGTGGCGACGTTCTGAACTATTGTGTAACACCGTCCTCAGCTGGTGAGTTTTTAACCTATTTTAATGACGCAATTACCATTTTGTATAGCATTTCTGAGCTACAAGTGTAATAATTTCTTCATCGTCAACCATTTCGATTTAGTTTAGCGAGTGGCCTAACCTCTGATGGCCAATTTCTAAATCTTATATCTCATTTATCGTAAATAATTCGTCTTAGCTTGGCGACTGTTTTACCTTCTGACGGCGGAATTCTGCACCGTTAACAATGATTGATCCTGACGGAGCGACTCGTGTACATTTCCGAGCCATTAGCGGCTGTTGATTGGTGAAGCAAGTCGCGTACGGTGACGCCTCGTGACGTGCAGCACGCCGCCACCTAACGATTTCCAGAAAGAAGCATGATATTGACACCTCTGTGACTTAGTATTGCACATAACTTTGGCAGCGCACCCCGGGAATTCTTATCGGGCACACCTTACACGTGTATCGCGGTGTACGAGTCCATGTTTTGTAGTGTAGTATTGATATTCATCCAGACACAGCACTTAATGTATTTGTTTTAGTACAAACCTTGGAATACTCGTAACAATTTTGTGGTGTTCTCAGGCATTTGATATGATTTAATATATATTCATCGCATTATACATAATTATTGATATATTCCTTTGTTATGTATAGCAGCAGGCGTCCCACAAACCACTGGAGGCATTAACTGTATTTCACACATGTTGATATATTCCTTGTATCACGCAGCGTTTAATACATTTACTGCCAAGCACATTTGCGCTAAGGAGTGACGAACACTTCCCTAAATTACTGATATTTGGTGAACCTTAATAACAGTATGCAGAGTACGTGGACAATTTAATGCATAATATCCCCAGTGGCCGCGTTATCTCTACTGCCGTACTTTGCGCTGTCGCTTTGGGCTAACATTTCATTTATATCGTTAGGCAGAAATTCAATATCGTATCAAATATATTTTTCAGGCCGCACGGTAATGGAGGCTTTCGTTGATTGTAACACGCGAGGCCTGAAATCAAAACACGGAGGACAGTCAGCCTGATTAGCGACGCCCCGATTTACCTTCACTGGCCGGCTGCCACATTGCCCTCTATGTGCCTCGCTCTGCTGGCGGCATCAGGCCCACCCCGCCCGGGCACCTGATAGCCACCTGTATTTGTGACACAGATATATTTAATTAGGCAGCGTTGTCGCGCCGCCCCGCTGCTCTAAAGGTGTACATGATTGGAAAGGCCGCTGAGGGATTCCAGGCGTGAGGCGAAGGACAGGGAAAGGCTTGCCATGATTCAAACCAAATAAGGTGAAAATAATGATGGAATGCTGCAATGCTCTGCCTGTAAGATAATTGCAAGATCTATTCGAGTTTTTCGCTTGTTTTTTCTTTAGTTTGTTCAGGAGATGGAAAGAAAGTCGGAGTGAATTGTATTTTTTATCGTAAGAAAAACGTGACATTCTACTATTGCATTATTTTTTTTAACTTAAGGCAAATAAGGAAAAGAAAATAAGAAAAGAAAGACTCACCCGTATTCTAGTATTGAGTAATTTTCCTTCACGCCTTACATACAAGAAACGTACGTAATACCCTGACTACTTAGTTTCTTCATGCGTTGGAGGTGAGGTATCCGGAGCCGTGCCCTGTGAGTGGCAAGCTGTGTGAAGTCTCGCCGAAGGGAAGCGCGGCGAGGCAGTGGCGTCCTTCCCTTCGCGTCAGATCGAAGGCGACTTTATTGACTTTCCAAGGAATGCGAGAGTTGGTAAATATAATAAAAGGATAGTCATGCATAGGGACAAATAATAGAAAAAAAAATGTGTTTATCTTACTCTTACTTATTCACATTCATTCATCCTTTCTTTTTTTCTTGCTTCCTTGCTTCCTCCTTCTTCCCTCTCCATCTCCTCTCTCTCTCCTTCTCCTTGAGCGTTGCGTGTTCAGGCGAGAGCAACAAGACCATAATTCGTGTGAGAAAGTAATGAAGTTAAGAAAGGAACGCAAACCTACTAAACATTCCTGTACCTTCCTCCAATTGCCATCGTCAGCCCGCTTGTTTGTGTGCGCCCAGAGAGAGAGAGAGAGAGAGAGAGAGAGAGAGAGAGAGAGAGAGAGAGAGAGAGAGAGAGAGAAAGTTCATTTTGGTCTATATGAACTCAGGAAGCGATACTGGACTCCAGAAATAAGCTTAATTCTAACTCATTGAATTTGAAATCAACCTTTATAAATATCCATTGTGAAGTTATTGAAACTTTGAGACAAAAATAATCTTAAAAAAAAAAAAAATGGACTTGCATGAATTTTTAGAACTATTTTGAACATATAATTTACAGCTTGTTATTTTCCCCTTTTCTTTCCTTTTATTTTTCTCCCAATTCTTCGTTTATTTGTTTACAGTACGTCACTTCCCTCTTTTCTCCGTTTTTTTTTTTATATTCTTTCTCTCTATTTCTTCCCTTAATGTTCTGGAGGTTACGAGCGAAGCCGCTGTACACTTTTATTCTTTTCTTTTCGTTCCGTTCCATTGTGGAGGAGCGTGAGAAAAAAAATAATTGTGGTCTTGATGATTATGACGATGAGTTGGAGGAGGAGAAGGAGGAGGAGGAGGAGGAGGAGGAGGAGGAAGAGGAGGAGGAGGAGGAGGAGGAGGAGGAGGAGGAGGAGGAGGAGGGCAGGGACGAGGGGGAGAAGGAGCAGAAAAAAGAAATCCAAAAAAACATGACACTCAAGAAGACCATTATTTTTTTCTTTTTCGTGATCATTTACAAGAGAGAGAGAGAGAGAGAGAGAGAGAGAGAGAGAGAGAGAGAGAGAGAGAAGAGAGAGAGAGAGAGAGAGGGGGGGGGGACTCAGTAACTAAAGCTTTCAACACCCATCGTGCTTTCATCTCCTTAACATCAACACTCCACGTCTTGCTCCTCTAGACATCATCTTACTCGACCGATAAAACACAAACGCCTCGTCTCGCCCTGCCATTCACAACCGGTTCTGAGCAGAGCAGTGAGACAGATCAGTTCTCCAGTGACGAAAGAGAAGAGAGAACATGTGTAGAGAGAGAGAGAGAGAAAGAGAGAGAGAGAGAGAGAGAGAGAGAGAGAGAGAGAGAGGAGAGAGAGAGAGAGAGAGAGAGAGAGAGAGAGAGCGTGTTTGTGAGACAGATAGACAGACAGTGAGTGAGTGAGTGAGTGAGAGGTTTTCCTTCTCTCCCTGTCTGAATTTTGTTTTGGTTTTTCATTTTCCATCTTGTTTTCTTTCCGTATCTGTTTTCTCTTCACCATTTTTCTGCAGGGGAATCTTACTTATATTTCTGTTTTTTTTATTCTTGTTTTATTTTTTATACTTCCATTATTATCGTCTTCTTATTTTCCATTTATCATTTTCTCGTCGTTATCCATTAGTTGCATTCCAGGCATTTTTCTCTCATTCTCTCTCTTTCACTCCCTTAATATCCATCATTTTTACTTCATATCTCTTCCTCCACCTCTTTGTCCTTGTTTTAGTCTTTATCATTCTCTTTCTGCTGTATTTCGCTTATATCTTTGTACTGTGCAATTATCTTTTCTTTTTTTATTTCTCCTCCTCCTCCTCCTCCCTCCTCCTCCCCCCCCCCCTCCTCCTCCTCCTCCCTCCTCCTCCTCCTCCTCTCCTCTTCCTCTTCCTCATCCTGCTCATCCTATCTTCACCAAGTTGTACGGATTAGTTCCCAGCGCAGCCATTGCAAGGACCTAAAGATCTCTTGGTGTTTGGATGACTTATGCAATCCTCCTCCTCCTCCTCCTCCTTCTCCTCCTCCTCCTCCTCATCCTCATCCTACCCTGCTCTTCAACCATCGCCGTACGCCAATAACCGCCGCTCCAGCCTAATAAGACTCTTGGTGGGGCCTCTTAAGAGCAGCTGAGGCGGCGTGACGTCAACCAGCGACACACGAGACTCGAGAGAAGCATCCGAATATCTCATTAAGGAATCTTTGGTGGGACGCGAACGGGCCTGTAGAGAGAGAGAGAGAGAGAGAGGAGAGAGAGAGAGAGAGAGAGAGAGAGAGAGAGAGAGAGAGAGAGAGAGAGAGAGAGAGAGAGTTATAAGCATGGTATCAAATATATCTATTTTTTTCATCAGGGAAAAGCGAAGAAATTAAAGAAATTACAAGTAAGAAGAGTAATGTATGGAGGGAGGAGAGGAAATAAGGAGAGAAAGAGGCAGGGAAGGCAGGCAGCAGAGAGAGAGAGAGAGAGAGAGAGAGAGAGAGAGAGAGAGAGAGAGAGAGAGAGAGAGAAAGGAAAACATGGTAATCTAACCCATATTTTCAAAAGAGCGAGCAGTTTGTAAGGGTTATGTTACGCTAATCAGATTGAACAAACATGAAAACCTACAAGTTGAATGTTAACAGGCTTGTAGAGGGAGAGATGAAATAGAGACAGAGAGAAAAAGAAAAACACCATAATCTTGCCCATATCTCGCCCTGGGTGGGTAATTTGTAAGGGTTATGCTATACTGGACTAATTGAGGGAATAAGGGAAGCTAAAGTTTGTTATGAGGCAAAATGAATTGCAGAATAAAGCGCAAGTGTATCGTGAATCTGCGACAAGGAAAAGTTAGGCATAGGGATTTCAGAAATTTATAAGGGTATTAATTAAGGTTTTAAAGGTTCTAAGGGTCTTTAAGGATTTCATGGATGTTTTTCTAAGGGGATTTAAGAACTTTATTTGGGTTTAATGTATTCGAAGGGATTTTAATGTGTTTTAAGTCTTTATGAAGGTTTGTTTAGATTTTAAAGTGGTTTTATGGATTTCAAGGTATTCTTTCTCAAGTTATTATGGAATGTTTCTGTTTCTGAGGATGTTTAAGAGTTTTAATATTTCAGTAGATTCCAAATGTTTTTTTGTGGAATAGTTAAGTTCTTTAGGCTTTGTTTGATAGTTTAGAGTTAAATGAATAATATGGATTTTTAAACGTTATTTAAAGGTTAGGTTAGGTTCCCCCTCCTCGCCTCTCATATTGATTTTTTTTTTTTTTTGTGCCAGAGTAATCGGGGCACATGAATGTGTTGTTATTGTTGCGAAGAAAATATTGGTAAGGGAAATGACGAGGGAAAAAGCAGGTTCCGTTTGTGGATTTAAAAGTGAGTATGTTTTGAAAGTAAAACAATAAAATGACGTGAAGTATTTTGTATTGTTATATTTTCTTAGTAATAAGTGAATTCTTTAATTTTTTAAATTTTTGTTTGCTTTGAATATTCTTTCAGGTATTATGATTTTTGTGTCTGTTAGAAAGCTGATTAGGTAATAATATAAATGTGGTATTTCTGTTACTTTTTCATTAGGTAATAATTCAAGATGCTTTCATTTTTAGCTTTTATTTATTTTGAATATTATATCAATTTTTCGTGATTTTTACGTCCATTAGTTAGGTGATTGGTTAATAATGTAACTGTTATATTTTTTTGTTATTCTTTTCAATTACTGTGATCCCTAATACTTTTTTTTTTTTTTTTACTTTTCATTGGTTTTGAACAATTTATTAATTACCGTGATTCATGTGTTCATTAGTTTGGTATCAATAAGATAGTCTGGGATGCATCATTAATTGCCTTGCCTGTAATTAACACAGTGACTGATAAGTAATGGCAGTACATCACACCCTGCTGCGTAATCTGAGTAATTCTGGGCAACATTACCGACCTTAAATAATTCTGCAGACACTTAAAAGATTAAGATCCTTTACATCTCCGTGTTTTTTTTTTTTCTTCAAAACTATTCTCTAAACTTGTATTATCAAACCAAATAACAAGATTATAAGAAAATAACGAAAGCTGAAAAAAAAAAACATTAAGCCTACACATGAATCCTCTGTGTAAAAGATATGCACCTATGTATACCCGCTTACCATCCATATCCATAAATGTATAAAATCTTTTAAACCTCCCTATTGACTCTGCACTATCAACCTGATCAGTGAGTCGCCTGACCTGATTATCTTCATCAGAATGCATGACATGTATAACCTCATGTTTGTCTGTCGTGTATAATCTTACAAACATGCAGGAAACTTTGGTCTTCCTATTAAACTATGTGCTCATAAAGTTTTCCTCCTGTTCCAGGTAAGAAACTTCCACGCAGAGGCAGGAGGGAGAAGGAGGTAAAGTGCGTGGAGAAAAAGAGGGACAGAGAGAGAGAGAAAAAAAAAAAAAGAAGAGGGAGGGAAAGGTAAAAATTTATTCCTCTTTTGTTCCTTTTGGACGTGGTGTGTATCTGTGTGTGTGTGTATGTGTGTGTGTGTGTGTGTGTGTGTGTGTGTGTGTGTGTGTGTGTGTGTGTGCTTTCACTGCCTTCGCTGCATCGTATGGAGTAGCACGTTAGTATTTTATTATTATATTTCCCCTGAGTGTTTTGGCGAAAGTATGAAAGGAGGAACACACATTCTCTCTCTCTCTCTCTCTCTCTTCTCTCTCTCTCTCTCTCTCTCTCTCTCTCTCTCTCTCTCTCTCTCTCTCTCTCTCTCTCCCCTCCCGCAACTTTTACAATGCATCAATTTTGAATGTTCAATTAATTAATATGGATGTAATGTATTATATATTTCCCCACAGTTTTTTTGTTTTTTGTGTGTTTAATTCAAACATTTTTTTTCATTAAACTTCAAAGGCAACATAAATCATTCAGTGTCATAGATGCACATAGTTATTCTGGCGTTGGATGTTGCATGCATTATTAAAATTTGTGGAATAATGAGATTGATTTGAGGGACGATTTTTATTTGAGTTATTTTATTCATTTCTACAATGCATGTGTTGTGTGTGTGTGTGTGTGTGTGTGTGTGTGTGTGTGTGTGTGTGTGTGTGTGTGTAGGATTTGAACTCTCCAACCTCTTCCTATCATATTCCAACACACCTGTTCTCCCCTTTCCATTCCTCTAGTCTTTCCCACCTGCCTCCTTCCCCTCACCTATACCCTCCTCACCTCCCTCACACCTCCTCAAACTCCGTTTTTTTCCTCCTCCTCTTCCTCCATCACTCTTTAATCCTTCCTTGGCCTCCTCCTTTATCCCAACTCTCTCATCTTGTCCTGAGCCTCACACGTTTCTTCCTTCTCTTCCTCCTTCTCACCCTTTTTCCTCCTCCTCCTCCTCCTCCTCCTCCTCCTCCTCCTCCTCCTCCTCCTCCTCCTCCTCCTCCTCCTCCTTCTCCTCCTCCTCCTCCTCCTCCTTCCTTCCTTCCTTCCTTCTACTGTTACTTCCCCCTCCTACTTCCAATATACAAGACCCTAACGATAAACAAACATCTCAGTAAGACCCATATTAAAGTTTTTCTCCAAGGGATCTCCGCCCTAATGAACCCTGTCGCTGGTGGGGGCAATAAAATGTTATGAGAGTCTCGTCTTTAAGAAGAGAGAGCGAGGTGGTGGTGTGTTTGGGCGGTGTGTGTGTGTGTGTGTGTGTGTGTGTGTGTGTGTGCACGAATGGTTATGTGCGAAAGAATGCATGTTTGTGAGCTCGCGTGTGTGTGTGTGTGTGTGTGTGTGTGTGTGTGTGTGTGTGTGTGTGTGAGTGTGTGTGTGTGTGTGTGTGTGTGTGTGAGTGTGTGTAAACACGTTATTTTTATGACAACCGACTTGTGTGTATATGTGTGTGCGCATGTATGTGTGTGCACGTATACTCTCACATTACACACACACACACACACACACACACACACACTCCCTTAAGATGACAGGCCTGTATCTTTATCTACACACACCACACTCTCCTTGATTTTATACCTCAATCACACAAGATAAACCCATTAAGGCGACACCTAATGAGGCAGACGGGGAGGCATAATGGAGGCGTAATAGGCGAGGGGCATCCACCTTCCCACACCACACCGCGCGTAATGGCAGGCTTGTTGAGCGCGCCAGCAGGTGACAGATACTCGTGGTAGGTTAGCGGCGGCAAATGACAGTGTACGGGTGCGTGAGGGGCCATGTGCTTGAGTGCCTAATTGCCTAACAAGTCACTGGTGTAATTAAGTTGTTAGACGAAGACCTTGGGTGACTGTGTGTGTGTGTGTGTGTGTGTGTGTGGTGAAGAGGTGTGCTTAAAGGAGTACGAGTAGGTGAGGGTGGAATGTTTTTGTTGCGTTTCGTCCCTGTTTCGCTTGTTCACTTTCATTTCTTGTCAACATATCTAATTTTCAAGTTGTCATGGATTTGTGATGGGTGGAATGGGTGGGAAATACAAGGACATGACAGATATGAGGCATGCTTTTGGTTCTTTCTCGTTATTATTTCACATATACAATGTTATCTTTCTTTCACATGCTCAACTGTCAAGTCAAATGTGTAGGTTTTAAAAAAAGGTTGGTAAATAAATGGGAAGGACAAAATAGGGTGTATTATTTTTATCCCTAATTCATGCTTACCTGTCCATGACTTATACCCTACCATCAGCATCACCATCATCATTATTAACAGATTCTGGAGCAATATAAGGACCTTCTCTATCCTCCTCCACTCGGCTACTCCTCTCACCCCTCTCACAAACCCAATTTCCTCCTTCACGTGACCCTCCCTCCCTCCCACCCTCCTCATCACTTCTCTCTCCATCAACGCGTGTGATGACCGTGTCGGAAATGATGATGGATGTGCGCACGGAAGAAAACAAAACTATAATGATCTTTACACAAAAAATCCCCCTCTTGGAAAAAATAATAACGATACTAATAATAATAACAATAATAACTTCCTTAACCTTCCCCCTGCTGCGTCTTCGTCAGGTTCCCTTCGGTCACGACACAATACACTCCAATTGGTGTCCAGTCCGCGTCCCTTGTGTAATTTGTATAATGAGCTAATATGTATCCCGCCCACTTACCGTTTTTTTTTTTTTTTTTACAGGGAGTATTATTTTATTTGGAGGTTAATTAATTACGCTACGGAAAGAGAAAGAAAAAAAAAATTGAACTGAGCCGCACAACACGAGAGAATAAAACATGGAATTGCTGTTGATGGGGAGAGAGAGAGAGAGAGAGAGAGAGAGAGAGAGAGAGAGAGAGAGAGAGAGAGAGAGAGAGAGAGAGAGAGAGAGAGAGAGAGAGAGAGAGATAATACCGTCAAGTACCAGATTCTCATGCATAATTATTCTCCAACTCGTGAATAAATGACGGAAGCTATTTTAATTCCAAATCCGATAACGTAAGAAAATTCCAGTCTCTCTCTCTCTCTCTCTCTCTCTCTCTCTCTCTCTCTCTCTCTCTCTCTCTCTCTCTCTCTCTCTCTCTCTCTCTCTCTCTCTCTCTCTCTCTCCCAAACAGGCAAAGAAAGGCATGGCGGAAGAGCATATCATGGTAGCTTTTCATGCAGACTCGATTTTTCTCTCTTTTTTGTTACAGTGCATTTTTTTCTTTCTTTTTCTCCCCCTTCCCACACAAACACTGGAGGAGAAATGTATTTTTAACCGACTCTGTTGTGTATTCTGTGTGACGAGCTGTGGGGAAAAAATAAAAGTGAATAAATGATATGAGTATGCTGCTCACTCAACGCTCACACACACACACACACACTCACACACACACACACACACACACACACACACACACACACACACACACACACACACATACACACATACACCCACACACGCACGCACACAACGCCGCAGTCCATTCTTTCAAGGCTGTGAATGAGAAACGAAACTGCTAATAAACTGAAATGAACGAAACGTGCCTAGTAATTTTGTGGCTTAGAGAGAGAGAGAGAGAGAGAGAGAGAGAGAGAGAGAGAGAGAGAGAGAGAGAGAGAGAGAGAGAGAGAGTAGCATCCACGGTAAAAGAACAATGCCATTCTGAATATCTTACGAAAGAGTAAAATCTGAATAAAAGGTGAAAAAAAGTGAGAGTGGAAGCGGGAATGTAATAATTCTACTCCACAAAAAATAGTAAAGGAGTAATAAAAGATATGCTATTATTGTTTTCATTTAAAGGGAAACTGACCCGCGGCTTGAGGGGAAAAAAAAAGTAAATTGTCACAGTAAATTCCTACATTAATCATATACTCTAACCTATTTCTTTTTCCTTTTTTTTTTTTCCCACCGCTGAATGTTCGTGTGTGTGTGTGTGTGTGTGTGTGTGTGTGTGTGTGTGTGTGTGTGTGTGTAAAATTTTGGTTCATACCTTAATTTATTCATGTAACCAACACTTACGATAATGATAACAGTAATAATGATAATAATGTTAGTTATAATGTTGTTGATGATGTTAATACTACTACTACTACTATTACTACTACTACTACTACTACTACTACTACTACTACTACTACTACTACTACTACTACTACTAATAATAATAATAATAATAATAATAACTGCAACAACAACAACAACAACAACAGTAACAACAACAGCAACAACAACAACAACAACAACAACAACAACAACAACAACAACAACAATAATAATAAGAGTAACATTACCCAGAAAAAAAAAATTAAACCATCGAAAATAAAAAAAAAAGAAACTTTTCCTTCGCAAATATTTTCCCTTAACGTGCCAAAAGTAATATTTTCTTGCTTATTATTTCCCTTTGTTCCTTGCCGTGTTTCCTTTGCTTTCCTTGACTCCCTCTGGGCGGCGCAGGAGGAGGAGGGGAGAGAAGGGGGACTGGAGCAGTGAGAAGTGGAGAGAAGAGAGGTTGTAGGTGGAGAGGAGAAGGTAGGCTGGAGGGGTTAGGGAAAGAGGCTGGAAGAGAGGAGAGGAATGAAAGAGGTTGGAAATATGGAAGGAATAAAATAGGAATGGGTAAGGGAAAGAAGGGAAATAAAGGGAAGAGAAAGGGAGTGGAGAGGAAGTTGGAGGAGGAGAAGGAAAAACGTAGTAGGTAGTGAAGAAGAAAAGGATGTGAAGAAGAAAATGGGAGAGAGAAAGACACGATAGAAGAGGGGTGAGAGAAAGATGGGATAGGAGGGGAGAAGAGGGGAAGTAGAAGGGTGGAGGGGATGAAAGAAAGAGGCGAAAAAGGGACAGGAGTTATAATGGAAAGGGGAGAGGGAAAGAGAATGTATGAGAAAGGAAAGGAAAGAGGAGATGGGAGGGAAAGAGGAGCTGAAGGGATGGAGAGAAGGAGGTTGGAGGGGTTGATGGAAAGAGGACAAAGAAGGGGAGGGAAGGGAGGGGAGTTGTAGACGCGGAGGGAAGGGAGGGGAGTTGTAGACGCGAGGGAGAAATGGAAGGCAGGAGAAGGTTAAGAGAACGAGGGGACAGGAGGAGGAGGAGGAGGAGAGGGGAGCTAGAAGGGAGAAGGTTGGTGGGGGGCGAGCTTCTCCAGTTTTGATGTTGCCTGGACCAGTCAGCGGCGCGGTTGGTCGCACTCCAGGGAGGCTTTTGCTGCTTTCCTTCCCAGGTGGAAGAAAATATCTTATTTCCCTCATTTCCTCCTCCTGCTCCTCCTCCTCCGCCTCCTCCTCCTCCTCTTCGTTATAATCCAACAGGCTTTCTGCTACCTGCTCTTCCCATGTTGCTTTTCCTCCTCCTTCTTTTCTGCCTTTTCTTATTAATTTTCTTTGTTTTTTTTTCTCTTTTGTTTCTTCCTTCGCCACTTCATCTTTCTCCTCCTCCTCCTCCTCCTCCTCCTCCTCCTCCTCCTCCTCCCCCTCCTCCTCCTCCTCGGTATTGTCCTCTAGGAATAGTTCAAACTCGTTTCTCTCTCTCTCTCTCTCTCTCTCTCTCTCTCTCTCTCTCTCTCTCTCTCTCTCTCTCTCTCTCTCTCTCTCTCTCTCTCTCTCTCTCTCTCTCTCTCTCCACCCTCTTTCCAGTATAATGATTGGTAATGTCAAAATGGCCTCCAGGAAGGGGAGGTAATGGAGGTAAACAGAAGGTAATAGAGGTGGAGGGATGGAGGTAAACAGGAGAGGCCTCAAGTTTCCCTCTCTCACCTTTTTTCCTCCTTTTTTTTCACTCTCCTACTTTTTCGCCATTCTCTTTCGCTTTTCCGTTTTTCCATTTTTCACCATGTTCTTACATATATTTCTCTCTCTCTCTCTCTCTCTCTCTCTCTCTCTCTCTCTCTCTCTCTCTCTCTCTCTCTCTCTCTCTCTCTCTCTCTCTCTCTCTCTCTCTCTCTCTCTCTCTCTCTCTCTCTCTATTTCGTTTCTAAATCTTCCTTTTTCTTCTCTTCTCATTTCTCTTCGGTTCTTTTCTTACGTCAGTTTTGTTGTTTCGTTGTTTTCTTCTCGGCATTTTATTCTTCCTTTGGTTTTCAATATTTTTCCTATGTATCCTTTTTTATCACTTTTCTTCCCCTCTCCCCTTTCATCATTCCTTGCACTCGTGCTTTGGCTCTCCTCTCTTATTCCTCTTTCCTCTTCTTCATTTCGTGTTTTTGCATCTCTCCTCACCATTTCTTCCTCTTTTCGCCTTTCTCCTCCCTTCCTCTCTTTACTGTTTGCACGAATTCTTCTTTTTTTGTTTCTTCTCTTCCTTTATTTATGTTTCCATCTCCATCCTTCGTTGTATTCCCGCCTTTTTATGTGACATTTTATCTTCTCTCTTTTGTTCATTCCTCTCCTCTCTTCCTCATGTCGTCGCCTCACTTCCTCTTTCTCTATATATCTCTTTCTCTCCTCCTCTTTGGTAGTAAATATTTATGCATTGTCCTTTTTCTTCCTGTTTGTCTGCATTTGCTTCCTTTCTGTTTCATTTTATTTTTTATTCTCTCTCTCTCTCTCTCTCTCTCTCTCTCTCTCTCTCTCTCTCTCTCTCTCTCTCTCTCTCTCTCTCTCTCTCTCTCTCTCTCTCTCTCTCTCTCTCTGTGTGTGTGTGTGTGTGTATTTATGTTTGCGCGTGCGCTAATAAAACATAAATTAAATCCATATTGAAGTAGAATCTTACTTTTTCACTTGCTTATTTTAAGAAGTGCTGCAGCCTGGCTAAAATAAATGAGAGAGTGAAAAGTTTGCGCTCAAAAAAAAAAAAAAGTTGAAAGAAAAGTTGAATAAAAAAATTGTAGCTAAAAAGTAACTTAAAAGATGAGAAAAGATGTGAGCAGTTGCCATGCCTCTCTCTCTCTCTCTCTCTCTCTCTCTCTCTCTCTCTCTCTCTCTCTCTCTCTCTCTCTCTCTCTCTCTCTCTCTCTCTCTCAATAATCTTTTTCATTTACGTTTCTCTTAGTAACTCCATCATTCATCTTCCCTCCTCCATCCCTCCTCCATCCTCCCTTCCCTTCCCACCCTTCCCCATTTTCCGGTCTTAAATATGAACCATCTTTAAAAATTCGCTTCACCTTTGCCCACCTTTAAATTACCTGGACGGGGGGTGAGTTTACCTGGGCGCGTGTCCTCATGAGCGGCGCGTGGGCGGAAATGAAAGGTGGCGAAGGTGAGTGGGAGGCACCGGCGGCACGAAAGAGGATTAGTAAGAGGGTAAAGGGGGATAAAATATATTGAGAGCATGATTTGTGACTGCAGTGAGAAAAAGGAAGGCAGCAAGCGAGGCGCGTGGAGAAGTGAGATTTATGAGAGAGAGAGAGAGAGAGAGAGAGAGAGAGAGAGAGAGAGAGAGAGAGAGAGAGAGAGAGAGAGAGAGAGAGAGAGAGAGAGAGAGAGAATACTGGACACCAGATACTAGTAGAGTTACTGGTTTATACCGATAATATTCTGTTTTCATCGTGAAACACGCCAGCCAAGGATACAAACAAGATAAAAAAAATGCGCTAATTTGCTGCTCCATGGGGAAATATTAAAAAGAAATAAAATTCGAAAATAGAGATTAATTTAATTATAGAAATCCATCTACTGCTTGAGAGAACAAGAAAGAGAGAGAGAGAGAGAGAGAGAGAGAGAGAGAGAGAGAGAGAGAGAGAGAGAGAGAGAGAGAGAGAGAGTTGCGAGAAAAGACAATCTAGCTAATGTAAATTACTTCCCATACTTCTCTGTCAGTCTATACAATTTTCACCTTCTCATCCAGTCCCTGTTCCCAGGTACCTTTCCCTTTTTGGGAGAGAAAATGCAAACACCCTCGAAATTTCTTGTTGGATAAATTTTCCACATGGGAGACGAGAATAAAGGTTCATATGGGAGTAGGAAGAGAAACTAAGGCGTGTGAGACTGAGAATAATAGGAGATTGTCAGTGTAGGTCAAAGGAAGCTTGGGGACGATAGGAAGAGGACGATGGGAAAGTAAATTTTAGTTGGAGAATTAAAAGCATAGATAGTTATGATAGTCTAAAAATAGATGTTTTGAGGAGCTGTGGATAAAAAGTATTTGTGGAGTGGGTATAATGGTTACATTTAGGGAAGGTAAGAAAATTTAGTTTGCAAATTAAGAATATAGGGACTTAAGGAACTGAAAAATTAATAGAATACCTGGATAGTTTGAGAAAATAAACTTGTGGATTGAAAATTTGGGTTGATATGGAGGGAACACGTTGGGAAGAAAATAAGGGTGTGAGAACAGACATACAAGCAAAGAAAGTTAGATAATTGTAGGAAAAGTGTGGTACTGTGTTGATAGCATGAAAAATTATGTGTGGTTAGGAAATGTATAATATAGATGAAATAATTAAGTTGGAGAGCATTCAGTGTGAGACTTAAAATCATGGAAAGTAGGGAAAGAAATCAAGAAATAGAAGTAGAAGTAGAAGAAGAAGTAATGTTATGTGTAGATAATGGGAGGTAAAAGTTTTGTTGGAATAGAAAATCATGTGGGTTTTTGTGAAGAAATTAGTGGGGTTGAATTTTTTGAGTAATTTTTGCTGACCTTTAAGTGACGTGACATTAAGGTGTTAGATTCTACAATGCGTCTGACTCTCTGTTGCTTTTTTGACAGAAATAAAAAGGTCGGCGCTTGGAGGAAGTCATCAGTTTTGTCCTTTAAAATAGTAGTGATATAAAGTCTCTCTCTCTCTCTCTCTCTCTCTCTCTCTCTCTCTCTCTCTCTCTCTCTCTCTCTCTCTCTCTCTCTCTCTCTCTCTGTCACATGTGTTTCGTTCCTCTCACTGCACTGAACTGTCCTGTCATACTTCTTGCTTCCTCTGTCCTTCCTTCCCTTCCTTCCCTCCCTTCCCTCTCTTCCCCTCCTCCTCCTCCTCCTCCTTCCTCTGCCTCCTGTCACACTACCCTCTCCCTCTCTCCCTCCCGTCACGCAGCTCAGTCATACTTCACGCTTGCTTCCCTCTTCACACTCCCCCTTCTCTTCCTCTTTTTTATCCGGCCTTCTCTCCTTCCTTTTCGTAGCTCATCGTCCTTTTCTTGTTATTCATTATTTGTTCTTTTCTTTTCTACTTCATTTTCCTCTTCCGTTCCTCTTTTTTTTTTTTGACCCCATTTTATGTTTCCTTGTTTTCTTACTGTGCTCTGTTTATCTTGTCTTCTCTTCCTCCTAATCTCAACTCATCTTCCTCTTTCTCTGATCGTTTTCTTTACTTCACTTTCCCTCTTTCTTCAACCATTTTTTTATTTTTCTCTTCCATATCTTTCCTTTAGGTCTGTTTTCCCTTTATTTTTTTCCCTCTTATCTTTCGAACTATGCCTTGGCATCTTCATATCTTATAATTCTCTCTCTCTCTCTCTCTATCTCTCTCTCTGATAAGTTTCCTTTAACCTCTCTCACCTTATTCTTTTTCCCGCCTCCTTCCTCTCTTCTCCCTCCCTTCCTCCCTCCTTTCCTCCCTACCTCCTTCCACGCCTCTGCCAGTACGGATTCCGGATAAACGAGGAGCGTCCGGAAACTGAGGGACGTCGGAGCGTAAAATGGCCGGATACGGTTCACAAAGAGCAAAACCTTGTGAACTTTCTACTGGGAATGATGTGCGAGAGAGACAGAGAGAGAGAGAGAGAGAGAGAGAGAGAGAGAGAGAGAGAGAGAGAGAGAGAGAGAGAGAGAGGGGAAAGAGGGGGATATGAGAAAATAATGGAAGAGGAAAGGGCGTGGGAGGCGAGGGAGGAAACAGGATAGAGAGAGACGGCAAAAGAAGGAAGGAACGGGAAGAGGGAGAAACAAAGGGGGGAGGGGTGGATGTGAAGGTTAAAGGAAAGGGGGATAGAAAAGAGTTTAAAAGGTCATAGTTATTAGAGAGAGAGAGAGAGAGAGAGAGAGAGAGAGAGAGAGAGAGAGAGAGAGAGAGAGAGAGAGAGAGAGAGAGAGTACAGTACCCTCATTAAGACACCTGAGGCAGCCACACACACGCATGACTATTACGACAAAAGAAAGTAAGAGAAGCCACGTTGAGTAAGTGTTTGCCTGGAAGCTGAAGGAGGAGGAGGAGGAGGAGGACGAAGAATAACAAGGAGAGTAAAACGAAGCTGAGAAAGAAAACAAATAGGAAAAAAAAATAAGGCGAGAAAGCAGAAGAATAACCAGAACTAGAAGATTAAACAAAAGCAATAAGAAAGAGAGAGGAAAAGCTAGTCGAAAAAAGGCGATGATGACAGCACTATAAAAAACAAAAAAAATATAATGGAAACTAAAAAATCATCATAGAGAGTGATAGATACAGGTACGAGAAGCTTTAAGCAACGTTATGCCTTTCTCTGTTTGCAGGTGTTGATGAGTCAATGAGAACAGCACGTGGCAAACCCATCGATGACTTAACTAATTCCACACACACACACACACACACACACACACACACACACACACACACACACACACACACACACACACACACACACACACACACACACACACACCTGCCCTTATCCCACCCCCCTTCCGCCACGCCCGCACGCCCACACCCATGACTACGCCCTTTCCCCTCCCCTCCTTCCATCTCTTCATCCCCTCATGCTCTTTGTCATCCGCCCCACTCATTCTCTCCCGTGGATATAATAAATTCTACTCAGTTATCATGTTATGTTGAGGATTTATGCTTGAAGTTTTTGTGTGAGTGGTGGGGAGGGTGTGTGTGTGTGTGTGTGTGTGTGTGTGTGTGTGTGTGTGTGTGTGTGTGTGTGTGTCACGTTCCGATGATTGAGAGACATTATTGATTACCGTTTTCCGTTCCATTCTCCATCTGCTCTCTCTCTCTCTCTCTCTCTCTCTCTCTCTCTCTCTCTCTCTCTCTCTCTCTCTCTCTCTCTCTCTCTCTCTCTCTCGTTCGTGCAGTCGTTTCCTGTTTCTCTCCCGTTTGTCTTTTTCCCCCTCCTCTATAACCAATTACCTTTACCTGACCCTCACCTGCGCTCCTCCTCTCCCCTCAGCCCTTGTTTCCTCACCTGTCCGTGCCCACTATTGTCGTGTAAGTCAATTTTCTCTTCTTTTTACCTTTCATTCTGGCTTTTCTTCTATATTTTGCTTATTTTCGTCTTTTCTGCTTTATTTATGATTGTCACAAATCTTTCTTTATTTTTCTTCGTCGTCGCCTTCCTATTGAATGATTTACATTGCTTCAGATTCTATGAAACATAAATTATATTCAAGCGCAAGAAGAAACATTCACGGGTCGATATATCATACATAACAGATTTTATGGATAAAACGTACACTATATAATGCAATATAACAGTAGAAACTACGTAGGTATATGTACGACTTAAGATGCACTCTCGATGTTATGCAAGTTCTATAAGTGAGTACAAAAAAAATTCCAAGTAGCAACAGTTGTTTAGATTCTAAGTAATGCGTTTGATGTACCCACACTGCGCTAATCAGTTTGTTAGTACTGAGTCATTAGGGGAGCTTTAAAAGAAGATTAGATAAATATATGGATGAAAATGATTGATGAAAATAGGTATGCTTCATGCAAGGACTGCCACGCGTAGGCCTGACGGCTTATTGTAGCTTTCCTTATTTTCCTATGTTCTTATGTTTTTATGATCTTAAACTACAGTATTATAGGAAAAAAGTAGCTGGAATATAAAGGATGAAAAATTGATACATGAAGGTAGAGATAGAGACAATAGTGAGGAAAAAAAAATAAAAGTTTGATGGTAGAGAGAGGGAGACAAGAGGGAGGGAGGAAAGAATACTGTGTGAATATAGAGGGAGACAAGAGGGAGGTAAGAAAGAATACAGTGTGAAGGTAGAGGGAGACAGAAGAGTGAGGAAAGAATAGAGTGTGAAGATAGAGAGTTAGAGGGAGACGGAAGAGTGAACGAGGAATACAGTAATAAGGGGATCATGAATGCTGCACGTGGCTCTTTATATTGAGGACTGGAGCGAGTGAAGGGCGAGTCATGAGTGGCGGTAGCGAGGTGGCGGCGATAACACCCATAAAACCAGGGATGGATGTCTTCGCTGCTGAATATAAAACGTGGTAATGCTAAGTAAATTTGCCCCCCATGAGTATTTGGTATCGTGTGTGTGTGGGGGGCGGGGCGAGTGTGGGTGGAGGAAGGGAATGGAATACAGAATCTGACTTATGGGGCTTAAACACACACACACACACACACACACACACACACACACACACACACACACACACACACACACACACACACACACAACCTGCGGCGCCCTCCCAAAGTTTCCGAAACCTCAAAGCATCAAAAGAAAAGTCGTAATTAAAAACCGAGGAAGTAGGCAGTGTGTTTATCCATCCGCCGACTTCGAGGGAGAGAGAGAGTGCAGTGTTTTGGAGGCGCGGCAAAACACTCCAGAGATATAAAGGGAAAAAGAAGAAAGGAAAAGAGAGAAAGAGAGAAAAGAACAGCCAGTCGCGAAATGAGAAAAATCGAGTGTGATTCTCTCTCTCTCTCTCTCTCTCTCTCTCTCTCTCTCTCTCTCTCTCTCTCTCTCTCTCTCTCTCTCTCTCTCTCTCTCTCTCTCTCTAAGGGGATTGGGTGGTAGAGGATATGGGACATGTGTGTGTGTGTGTGTGTGTGTGTGTGTGTGTGTGTGTGTCAGTCATTATGCTTGTGTTTCACTCTCCTTCGACTTCTCACATAATCTGTAGTCCAGAGAGAGAGAGAGAGAGAGAGAGAGAGAGAGAGAGAGAGAGAGAGAGAGAGAGAGAGAGAGAGAGAGAGAGAGGGGGGGAGCTAGATAGACAAGGGAGTGAGTCACCAATATTGAATCCGTGTCATATGTTGCTTCGAGTCTTTTTTTCGACACCATTTATTTTTTTTTTCCTTTCTGGTCCAAGAGAATTAAAAGCGAACGAAGAATACGAATACCAGCCTCTCTCTCTCTCTCTCTCTCTCTCTCTCTCTCTCTCTCTCTCTCTCTCTCTCTCTCTCTCTCTCTCTCTCTCTCTCTCTCTCTCTGAAATTGGATCCGACGCGAGCTCGAACAAAGACATGAAGCCTCACCGGAAGCGCAATATCAAAATAAAAGAAGTAAAAAAAACGAAAAAATATACAAATAAAAAGATAGAAATTTGAATGTGTTTTCACTTTTTTTTCGGTTACCTTTCACACTTTTTTTACTTGCCTTTACCTTCGGGTGTCCATTCTAAAACATTCCCCTTTTGGAGCCTAAACAAATGTACTACCTTTCAGAGTGCAAATACAAAACTAAAAAATAAAAATAAATGCGCCATAGAAAACAATTTGAAAAAGAACTTATGAGAGAATGAAATACGAGCAAGAGAAATTGGTGAAAAGTTTGCTACGCAGGAATGTTAAAAGAATAACTTAGTAGAGAATAGGAAAAAAATGTAGAAATGAAAGTGAAAAGTGTGCTATTTCAGATTTAAAGATGAATCTATAAAAAAGAATAAGATAAAGAGAAGGGGAGCATGAAAAATAAATAAAAAGATTATGCAAGATAATTAATTTTAGAGAAGAACGCGTGACAATTTATAAGTATTAGATAAAAAAATAAAGAATACAAATAATAGGAATATGAAATAATGGACGAGGAAAAACAATACAAAATTATTTGAACAGAAATCTGATCACTTCAAAACAGATAAAAAATTCAAGAGTGAGAAAAAGTAATGTGAAGATTCTGATATTTAAAATAATTCATACGTATGAAAAAAATAAAATAAAAAAATAAAAGTAATGGGCGAAGAAAAGAAATGCATGATTATTTGAATAGAAATATAGCAGGAATCCAAAATAAATGAAATTAAAAGTCGTCAAAAAATGTAGAATAAAGATATCGATATTTCAAGAGAATTGATAGGAAAGAAATTTTAAAAGACACGAGAAAAAGAAAAAAAGAAAAACGCAGCAGAATATAAGACTTTTAGGATCACGTTCGCCTCTTAATTACAACTCGCGCTCTGTGAGATCGAATACTCTTAACTTTTGACTGAAACTCCGCAGTTCGTCACAACCACACCTTTTGTTCCTCGCCTCCCCTTGGACACGCGGGGAGGGGAGGGATGGCGCTCCCGTCCCTACCTCCTGCCTCAAAGCACAGGAGAGAGAGAGAGAGAGAGAGAGAGAGAGAGAGAGAGAGAGAGAGAGAGAGAGAGAGAGAGAGAGAGAGAGAGAGAGAGAGAGAGAGAGAGACAGACAGACAGACAGACAGACAGACAGACAGACAGACAGACAGACAGACAGACAGACAGACAGACAGACAGACAGACAGACAGACAGACAGACAGACAGACAGACAGACAGACAGACAGACAGACAGACAGACAGAATGAATGAATAGAGTAAAAAATAAATTTTAGAAACTGTGAGGATATGAATATATAGACAAAGAGAGAGAGAGAGAGAGAGAGAGAGAGAGAGAGAGAGAGAGAGAGAGAGAGAGAGAGAGAGAGAGAGAGAGAGAGAGAGAATTCTATGATAAAAATTAAAATGAAGCGTTAGAAAAATAAATGAAAAAGAAAAGACCGAGAAAGAGAGAAAAAGAGAGAGAGAGAGAGAGAGAGAGAGAGAGAGAGAGAGAGAGAGAGAGAGAGAGAGAGAGAGAGAGAGAGAGAGAGAGAGCGCTTCCTTCCATCACACCGCTTCGAAAGTACTGCTGCAAGAGTCAATATTCCGCGCTCCTATTGCTATTGTTTTGGGAGGAGAGCAACGAAAGGGACAGGAAGTGTTGTCTCCCTGACTTTGTGAGAGCGAGGGAGAGAGGGAGAGTGTGCCCAAAGTTTGATGGGTCAGGCTGAGAAAGTTGCTTGTAAATAAGTAGATGGTGCATACACAGACAGAGATGGAGAGAGAGAGAGAGAGAGAGAGAGAGAGAGAGAGAGAGAGAGAGAGAGAGAGAGAGAGAGAGAGAGAGAGAGAGAGAGGCTTTTTTCATTCCTTGCATAGTTAATGAATCGTTTTTTTTTGTTAGATTGAAATAAATTGTTCAATACAGAGAGAGATTGATATACATACATACATACATACATACATACATACATACAAAAAAGGCAACGCCAACATGTTACAAAACATACGAAAAATACAAAATACAAAGCTACGAAAGTATTACACACATACACACACACACACACACACACACACACACACACACACACACACACACACACACACACACACACACATATACATTCCCTAAGGTGTATATATGTCTTCTCTTCGTCGGGGCAAAGTTTCGGGGTTTTCACGGGAAGGCAAGGGCTGTAAGAGGGCAAGGCAATACACGGCGACCTTCCCTCCTCCTCCTCCTCCTCCTCCTCCTCCTCCTCCTCCTAAGAGCCCCAGGGAGGGAATAGGTAATCCCCTCAGGTTATTATTTTTTTTTTCAAGAATTTCCCGGGATGGTTTGTGTTTCCCGAGTCGTGTTATGGATCAACATTCATAGTTTTGTTTTTTTTTATTTTCGTTCCACTGGATAGTATTTTTCCTTTTTATTTTATTTTATTTATTTTTATTTATTTATTTTTTTATATAAGGATGTGTATTCGAGTCGTTCTGCTCTTTCTCTCTTTACACACACACACACACACACACACACACACACACACACACACACACACACACACACACACACACACACACACACACACACACACACACACACACACACACACACACACACACACATACGAAGTAAAGAAATAGTTAACAACTCTTTCTCGTGTGTGTGTGTGTGTGTGTGTGTGTGTGTGTGTGTGTGTGTGTGTGAGTACAGGGTTCCCAGGTAAAGGCCTCAAGGTCAAGAAATTAGGTTCCATTTCTATAGCCTTTTCTTCCTTCCCTTTCTTCCCTTTTCTGTTCCTCGTGTGAAATGACAAAGAAATTTCTCCCGCCGTGTTGGTGTGTGAAGCATCACGGACACGTCTCGAGGGTCCTGTGTCGCCCTGTCCGTGTTTTTGTCCTCTTTGTCTGTCCCTGTCCTCTGTTTGCTGTGTGTTTGTTTCTGTACATTTGTTTTGTCATGTTTGCGGTACTTGTTGTTTGAGTTTTGTGCGAGTATTCATGGATGTTTTATTTTTGTATCTCTTGCTTTGTGCCTCTCTCTGTGTGTGTGTGTGTGTGTGTGTGTGTGTGTGTGTTTCTTTGTACCTTTGGGAACAGACGTTCATCCATGTTTATTTATTTATTCATTTATTTTTATTCTTGTTTTCGTTGTCGGTCTCTTTCCTGTATGTTTTATGTTTTATTCTTTGATGGTATTTTTCTCCTGTATTCGCGTGTACACTTGTTTATTGTAAATTTGCATAGTCCTTCTTTTTTCTCTCTCTCTTTGTTCTATATAGAGTCTTATTCACATCATCCTCTGTCTGCCTTCTGTTATTTTATTAGTGTCCTCGTCTTTACGAGTGTTCCTCTTCCCTTTCTGTCTCTCCACTTCTTTTAGCATCACATTATGATCGGGTTTACGAGTATTCTAGATCATCTTTACAACTCCCGTCACTGCCCTCCCCTCCTTACCCTCGCATATATGTGTCTTTTATAGCAGCGTGTTTATCCCTCATTACTCGTGCTTTACTCTTTGTATTTCTTTGGATAACTTAACTATATACACACACACACCTGTTCCTCCCTTGCCTCTCCAATTAATTTTCGTTTCATAAAAAAACTTTCTTTACAAGACTTTTGACTTTTAAATTTATCTATCATACTTTCTTTTCTATCTTCTTGCGTATATGATTTCC
>NC_087176.1:12745000-12747500 GCF_035594125.1 Scylla paramamosain
TAGTTTTGCATCTAAAGTGGAAACCAGAACAGCCTCCTCAGATTGTGTCATTGATTTTGATCGCGCCAGGAAGGGTAGACGGAGCTGGCTGGCTGGCGGCGTGCTCATGAGCCTCTCCACCTTTTCTTGAGAGTGACACTAAGTAGATGCACCATTTCTACCTGTTTTATTGTGTTGTCTCGTTTTGTCCGTATCACCTCCCGTGTATATAGGCGTCTGAGGTCTTATTTTTTATTTTTGAAACCAGAGAAGGAAACGAAATGATCTTTTTTTCCATTTCCAGGTATAGAAATGCTACTTTTGTTGTGCTGTTATGGGTGTTAGTGATGTTTAATGTGTTTAATTTGCTGTTCTGATGCAGCTTTTGTTCTTGGGAAGAATTCAGAGAAACAGTGACTTTCCTCCCATCCATCCCAGGTTCAGAAACGTTTTTTTTTAGTGATGCACTATTATTGGTGTTGTTGATGCTTAGTCTGTGAGGCATTGTTGTGATGTATTTCTCTCCCTTTTCTTGTTCAGTGGGGACTGTGGAGGGCTGCTGAATACGACGTGAATCTCTTCCACCGACAGATATATTCATGTTTGCGGTGCAGTTTCATGGATTTGGTCGTCGATGCTTTGTGGGTTAGGCAGTGCTAGGGTTGTGTTCTATCCCTTCCTGTGGAGGCTGTGGAGGGCTGAGGGGAGGCTGTTCAAGCACGTCACGATGAGCGCGTCGCTCTAGTTTCGCTGGCACACAAGTTGTCTCTTTGTGGCCGTGACAGCAGCGCGCCCTCGACACCCCAGCGCCGCCAGCCCAGCAAGCAAGTTTATGCCTCGCAGCAGTACGACCATCGCAGAACTACTGGCGGAAAGTGATTTTTAAGTCCCCTATGCGCGCCAAATTGGAATTCCCACACGAAAATGAATTCTCGTGATGATTTTTCTTTTTTAAAATGAAAATGAGGACAAGTTAGAAGGAAAAAAAAAAGGAGAGGGAGAGAAAAAAAGAAAGTCTGGTTTCGGCCGACTGAGTAAATTTCGGAACTTATAAGCCCCAGGCAGGTAAATTCTGAACAGGATCTTGCCCACTCTGCACTTTGCATATTGATAAATTCTGCAGGCTTCAGGCGATTTTGTTCCCCCCTCTGTGTCTTTGGATGCTGGTGGGGGCGCGGCGTTTCCTGTATGACATTCCTTTTTAGCTCCAATGGCTTCATTACGGAACACGAGCAGGCTTCAGTACGACTCAGATGGCGGTGTCTGGCTACTGGGCGTCAGGGTGGCGGGCTGCCGGGGAGGTGTCCAGATAGCAGTCACAAAGGAGAGACTCGAAGTCCATGAAGAGGAATGTTAATCTAATGAGGAAAATGTTAAGCCTGTATTATTACGCAAGCCATCCTCCGAAGAACCTTGTGTAGAAAACTATTGGACTGATTCAGAACACGTGGGAGTAATTTCTTCTAAAGACTATTTTTTTTTTTTTATAAACTACAGGGATGATAACTTCATTGATGTTTCTCTTGTTTATGATGTAGAAACTTTGTTAAACTATGAGTATAATCATTTAGACATCCTTAAAACATCAATAACTTTACAGGCTTTTAAAAGTAGTTAAGATAAGACGCTGAAATGCTTCCCTTAAAAAAAATATGAATCAAGATAGTGAATGGAAGGGCAAATGTTTACTTGATCGTCTGCCGAAGTTCATGAAAGAAGGTCATGAGCGTAACAAGTAAGATGTCAGAGTGCTCGTTGTCTTCCCTGGAAACTTGGATTTTGCGAACCCAAGACGAGACAACTTGTAGTAAGGATTCCAGAAAGACTTAATACTTTGATAAGTGGAGGAAGGCTGTCAGTTTTGCAAGGAGGATATCACGGTACACACTGGCTTCAGTGGAAACACTCAGAGATCGCAGACCTAAGACATGGCCACTTCCAGTAAGGATTCCACGAAGATCAAATAACACTTAATAGTTTGAGAAGTTGAATTGCTGCTGAACTAAGATGCAATTTGGTTGTGAAGTATGATTGGCGAGGATTAGTGGCGGGATCGAGATTACAGTATTACACATAATGGACTTCATTTATTATACGTTATTAACTTTATTTCATTCTTGCTCTCTTATTTTAGACAGGACACATGAAAAATATTTCCTCCTGCTATTAGTAACCTCATCTTTAAGTATTTAAGGTAATATTTCAGTATATTGGTTGCAGAAAAGTAAATTTTGTTAGTTTCCTTCTATTTTTGTCGACCCATCCGATAATCGTTGTAATGAAAATCAGATAACATGGTATAGTAAGTGAAATCACGAAATATTGTTCTTTCTTTTTGCAAATCAGCTCACTAATTAATGGAGATAATAGCTCGCTTAACATAAGCATGGTAAGATACAGGCCCTATTTTTTTAAACGTTGGTGTTAGTAAATTGCAACACTAAGCCCCACGTCATGTCTCCTCTTACTAACTTTGCAAATGCGTTTTTTTAAACTCGGGAAAGAAGACACGACATGGTGT
>NC_087176.1:12750000-12755000 GCF_035594125.1 Scylla paramamosain
TCTCTCTGGCTTGTTCCCTATCATTTTTACTCAACAATTTCCTTTTTGGAATTTTATTCGTTTTGTTATAACATATCAAGCAGCTGAGAGATAGATAGATTGAGAGAGAGAGAGAGAGAGAGAGAGAGAGAGAGAGAGAGAGAGAGAGAGAGAGAGAGAGAGAGAGAGAGAGAGAGAGACAAACACACACACACACACACACACACACATCTCAAGAACAATGGAGGTTTGTGAGACACCAACTCGCAGAGACACTTGAGCCTTTACGTCACTTTACCGCAAACGCCCGAAAGGAGGCTCCGCGGGATATCTGTCTGGCTGCATCTGGGATCGAGTTTCCGACGGGGAGGCACGAGTAAGCGCTGCAGAGGCTGAGGGAAGCGAGGAAGCGAGGAAATGGGGAAGCGTCCGCTCGTCTCTGTTTGACGTGGAGATACTCCTACTGACTTCTGGTTTGCCTGACGCGTTTATCTCGTTTTTTTTATAAATTTTTATTGTATTTCTGTGATTTTTGGTGTTAGGATAGTATTTATGCAGTTATATTTATATTTATAATTTTCATTTATTATTTTTATTATTTATTTATTTTATCTCATTTCTATTGTTTTGGTGTTGGGGTCTTCATTTTTGACGGGCTGACCAGGTGCAGGTGTATATCTGATTTTTTTTTTCTTTTCTCTTAGTGGGAGCTTAACACCGATCAGTATTTCTATCTAGAAGCAGGTGGGTGTGTCACACGGCACTTTGTTGTGAACAATATTTTTTTTTCAATTTTTTCTTGATTTGTGCAATGCCATGAGTTTATTCTGGTTTGTGCTACTTTATTTTGCTTTTTTATGACTCGATGATGGCAAAAAAAAATAAAAAGAATAATTGTTTTACCTTATTACTTATAAAGGGGTAAGATGAGATGCATTTGCCGACGTTCGTTTACTTTGGTTCACTGTTAAAAGAACTTCTCTGAAGTTAGATTTCTCATTCCTACCTAAGTACAATAATAGCCTCTCACTTAAGTAATAGTAAATAAAATTCACGAACCGGTTATGTAATAGTTAGGCGATGTGTATCTATCAGAACGTAACTTTTCGCTACATTTAATTCAAATATTTCTCTGAACATATGATTTCCTAACACAATAAGGTATAAGTCTATTTTCCCGGCTCTGCTTACCAATATTTACTTTTCTACTACGTTTCGTTCAAAAATTTCTCTTCGTACGTATGTTTTGGTGATAGAGTTCGCTGCTACACATGCACTATTTTTCACCCAGCTGGTCTGTTTACGAGGACTGGAGCCATAGAACTATTAAAAGGTCGTGGAAATAATTCATATCACCGGTGCTGGAAACGTTCGCGTGGCTGATGGTAAACGATCACGTGGTGTCCAAAAGTTACTCTCCACAGCATCAAGTGATCACACGGAATAATAACAAATAGACAGTCATGGCGAAATATTCCTGCACACCAACGATTAAACGTTTACTCGCTCCTCTCCTTCACCTTCTCGCTTGCACATGTTCACGTTCATACGTTTACACATGACATTTCCATACACAGATACACAGAGGTGTTTTTGAACGTCACTCATTCTCTTCCGTACTTTTTCTCACGTATATGATTACTAGTGTATTCTCTGATGTTTCCATTAACTGTTACTGCTGTTGCTGTTGGTGCTACAACAACAACAACAACAACATCAACAACAACAACATCATCAATAGCATCAACAAGCACTACTACTACTACTACTACTACTACTACTACTACTACTACTACTACTACTACTACTACTACTACCACCACCACCACTACCACCACCACCACCACCACCCACCACCACCAGGCAGAAACTCAGAACATCACTGTTTACGCCACAAGACGAAAACCAAGAAAGACACAGATGTTAAATAAGAAGAAAATTGTAATATCTCAACAGGCACACACGATTAGCTTTCAAGCACCGAGTAATCACGAATGCTGCCGGTGCTAGGAGGCAGAAATTGGAAGACAGGCTGAAGAGGCTCTCAGGTCAAGTCTCATTAGTGGGCCAGTCCTCACCTGCGGCTCTCTATCGATCTCCTTACAGATGTGTCTTGCTCACGGGCTGTCTTGGTGAGGGGAAGCAAGGCAGCAAGAGGAGAAGAAGGAAGAGAAGGAGGAGGAGGAAGTGGAGGAGTAGGAGGAGGAGGAGGAGGAGGAGGAGGAGGAGGAGGAGGAGGAGGGTTATTGGAAATGCTAAACAAGGCTAAAGGGAGAACGAGGGTGAATGTTACACAGGATGAGTTGAGAGGTAAAGGAATTTCTCTCTCTCTCTCTCTCTCTCTCTCTCTCTCTCTCTCTCTCTCTCTCTCTCTCTCTCTCTCTCTCTCTCTCTCTCTCATTCTCTCATACAGAAATGTGATCCGGAGGATGCTACACCCAAAGAGAGAGAGAGAGAGAGAGAGAGAGAGAGAGAGAGAGAGAGAGAGAGAGAGAGAGAGAGAGAGAGAGAGAGAGAGAGTGTGTGTGTGTGTGAGTGTGTGTGTCCTTGCCTTGTTCTCGTCCTCTGCCTCAGGTCAGCACTTCTTAAAATCAATTTTTTTTCTCTCTCTTTCTCCTCCAAACAAACTTTTCTATTTCATTTTTTTTCCATCCTCCCTTTTGTTCTATCATGTATTTGGAGACTTTTTTTTAAGAGAGTTGTGAAGTATTGTCGAGTTTTGAGTGGTGGTCGATGTTGCCGTTGTTTTTGGTTGTTTTACATTCTTCCTGTTTCGTTGTCTTTCTCTTGTTTTTACTCCTGATGTTACTGTTGTTGTTGTTGTTGTTGTTGTTGTTGTTGTTGTTGTTGTTGTTGCTGCTGCTGGTTTGTTTTTTATTGTCCAGTTATTGTTGTTGGTGAATTACTGTTTATTATTTTTTTTATTATTGCCATCGTTAGGATTTCCAGTTTCGTTTTATATATTTGTTTATTTATTTATTTATTGGTTTATTTTTTTGTAGTATCACTCCATCGTCTTCTCAGCACCGCTAGAATATTCCCCTTCTTACTTTAATTACTTTCTTACTCTTGTTCTTTTTATCATCAACCTCATCATCATCATTTCGTTATCATCCTTTCTTCGTCGCCCTAAATCAGTCTTTTACACCACATCATTACATTTCTTTCCAGTTTCTTTAATCACCCTTCTCTCAGTCACAGGATGAGATATATTAATTTTCGAAGCCCCATACATTTATATTTTCTCTGTCTTTTGAAGGGAAAGAAATAATAATATTCACATGTTTCTTTAATACCACATTTAATTAAAAAGCAACGTCCCCTCGGCTCCAGCAGGTAGGCGCAGGTACAAAGGTTTACCTGTGAAGCGCGTCTTTTCCGGAGCCTCACAATGGGAGGGAAGAAAGCTGTGCAAAAGATCGGAACAAACCATGAAGAAACAGGTTGCCTTGTTGGGAGAGGAGGAGGAGGAGGAGGAGGAGGAGGAGGAGGAGGAGGGAAAGCAGAGAAAGAGGTGTAGAAGCGGAGGGACGAGATGTAAAAGAAAGAAGAGGAAGGGAAGGAAGAGAAAGGGAAGGATAAAAACTATGGTAAATTGCGTATCTGAATATTTGTGCTGCTGTCTAGATGAATGTTGATTGTAATATTAGGTAATTGTGGACCTGTGCAATTTTCTCTCGTTTCGTTGCTTCTTATTCTCTCTCTCTCTCTCTCTCTCTCTCTCTCTCTCTCTCTCTCTCTCTCTCTCTCTCTCTCTCTCTCTCTCTCTCTCTCTCTCTCTGGGTGTCAATATTTTCCATGCTCCTTAGTCTTTTATAAGTACAGAGTACAAGTACTGTAGCCAAGAGTCTTCTAAGTTTGTTTGGGAGAGCAGTGCGTCTGGAGTGGGTACAAGGATGTGTGAGTTGTGTATATATTTTGTATTTAAAAATATGGAAGCGTAACTTTTCCTACGAGTACTTTCCAGGACTTCAAGAAAGAAATATCAAGTTTCTTCAAGAACTAAATTGGCTCTTGATGTTGCTTCTCTTGATTTTCTGCTGTTCTTTTTTGTACAGTGATCTAACTTAACCTGCATTCGTGTAAAAAAAAAAAAAGCAAAACTCGATGTGAAAATATTGTTATTGTTTATCATTGTAGATTCTAATTATATAAACTGATTATAGTTTTTTCCTCCTAGAGTGAAATTACAATGACAGAAAATAACAACTCAGAGTACAGAGTTAGGTATTCTCAATCATTGCAAACTAAAAGTTTGTCAACTCGATAACATTTTCTCTTCCTCTCAAGTGAAATCCCAAAATCTGAGACTAAAAGACATTAATATTGCTATTCAGACTCTAAATATATCAGCTGATTATTGTTTTCTCTCTTCCTAAAGTGAAATTCCAAGGACAGAAACCAATACCTGAAAATACAATGATATTCTCAATCACCGTAAACCCAAAATATGCCAACTCAACAACATATTCTCTTCCTCTCAAGTAAAATATCAAAATCAGACACCAGAAATGAAATCTTGGGAATGGGAGAAGCGAGGAATCAGTACCGCCATTCAGACTCTTTTGTGTGACAGCTGGAGGGTCCTCGGGTAGTAGTGGTGGTGGTGGTGGTCGTCAACAAGAAGCTTCCCTTTGTTTTCACCTGGCTGTGGAGAGATGGAGGGCGTGGCGGCTGTGGGAGGGGGAGAGGAGGAGGGCAGGAGGAAGAACGTTAAGAGGGGAGAAGTTTGGTGGGTGGAAGCTGAGAGAAGGAGGGATAGAAGGGAGTTTAGAGGAAGGATAGGAAGAGGAGAAAGAGGAGGAGGAGAAGAGGAGGGATAGTAGCGTTATGGTTCTTACCTTTTTTTTTTTTTTTATTGAATATTGAAGAATTTGCGTTCTTTCTCTTTTGCTCTTCTTCCCTCTCCGTTTTCTTTCTTCTTCTTCTTCTTCTTCTTATTTTCTTCTTTTCCTCCTCCTCCTCCTCCTCCTCCTCCTCCTCCTCCTCCTCCTCCTCCTCCTCCTCCTCCTCCTCCTCCT
>NC_087176.1:12757500-12760000 GCF_035594125.1 Scylla paramamosain
TCGTGGGCAGTGTTGCGTCACGCGGGTCTTAATCCACTGGTGACGGGAGGACAGGTGGGCGAGACAGCCTGAGCCACGTAAACTCCGCTAATTGACGTGGGAGGTGCGGGAATTGGTGTAAAGCTTCGACTTGTGGGCAGAAGGGAGTGGTTGTGGTGGTGGCTGTGATTGTGGTGGCGGCGGCGGCGGTGGTGGTGGTGGTGGTGGGGTTGGGGGGTGGGAGGAGCAAGGCTTTCTGCTAGGAACCTCTCGCTGGAATTAAAAGGATGCGGAGATGAACACAGGGGTTACATAAGTATTGCTACACCTTCCACTCTTCATCACATGTACTGAACTCTGCCCTTATTTTTTGTAATGCATATGTGCATTAGTATGTTTGAAAGATAACCAGCAGTGCATTGACACACACACACACACACACACACACACACACACACACACACACACACACACACACACACACACACACACACACACACACACACACAGAGACACACACCTTCATCAGGAGAGAGTGAAGGCGTTAGAAAAAAAAAAAAAAAAAAGGGAGGGAGGGTGAATGAAGGTAAATTGTATTCCGTGCTAGTGGTGGCTGTTTGTTATTCCCCGCCGCTCTGTGCGAGGGGGACGCTATTTACCGAATCCCTCTCTTCGTGTTTGTCTGTTAACACTTACGCGATAAGAGAGGGAGGGGAGGGTGTGGGAACGCTCCAGGCGGCCAGGTAGGTAAGCTCAGTCGGCCAGGTGTGATGTAGGGGGATTTACGAGCTTTAGGTCAATTTCTATCATCGCAGGTAAGGGTGAAGGCAGGTGAGAGAGAGAGAGAGAGAGAGAGAGAGAGAGAGAGAGAGAGAGAGAGAGAGAGAGAGAGAGAGAGAGAGAGAGAGAGAATTAACAATATGTAAAAATCATTCACTCACATCATCTTTATTCACAAAACATTATATATAAAATACATTACATCTTTTCCACTGCCTGACAGAAAAAAAAAAAAAAAAAAAAAAAAAAAAATATATATATATATATATATATATATATATATATATATATATATATATATATATATATATATATATATATATATATATATATATATATATATATATATATATATATATATATATATATATATATATATATATATATATATATATATATATATATACCATCTAGTAATAAAATAAAAAACATTCATATCCCTGTAGATAAAAAAAAAAAAACTGACCTAACATTACTTAACAGTACTATATAGATATACTTCAATTTAACCGCTACTAGGTAGAGAGAGAGAGAGAGAGAGAGAGAGAGAGAGAGAGAGAGAGAGAGAGAGAGAGAGAGAGAGAGAGAGAGAGAGAGAGAGAGAGAGAAAGCAAAACAAAACAAAAGCATAACACCTAGCGCAAGCACAATAACCGAACATCATATTCCGATAAAGGTACAGTAAAAAACACGTAAAAATGACCCACCACGACATCAATACCACGCACTATTATGCTCCTTTGTTCGGGGACGTGAGCGGACTCAAAGGGCAACAGGCAGAGTCGATACACGCTTCTCCCTCCGCGGTATTCGAACAAAGGGATTACACGTCTTAGCCGAGTCATACCAGGGCGTCAAACAGATCCTTACAGAGGGCGGCATTCGGACAAACACTCAGCGGCGCGACACAATAGCGGTGTGGTGAGTCTTTCGTGAGTTTAGGAATGGCCAGGGACCCTCACCGTCTGGCCAAACACTCAGGGATACGCTAAGGGGGTGAGAAACGCAAGATGAACGTCTCGTCTTGTCTCACCGTCCCATGATAACAAAAGACGCAGTATCGGTGCTCCCTCTTGTGGGGCTGAATGCTTCCTTCCTTCCTTCCTTCCTTCCTTCCTTCCTTCAGTCTTGTAACATTAGTGCCCCATTCGCTGTTTTTCTTGCATCCCATCTCGCTGTGACGTGGGCTATTTAGATGATTCATTACAACTACTATTACTACTACTACTACTACTACTACTACTACTACTACTACTACTACTACTACTACTACTACTGTTCTTACCACCACTAGTACATTTTATTTATTTATTTATTTATTTATTTATTTATTTATTTTTTGGTCCTGAGCATATTTGATAAATTGAAAAATGGAGTTGAATCTGAAATGTCTTTTTTAATTTATGTGTGCAGAGGAATTCATATCCGCCTTTCTTTTCCTATTGTATTATAACATTTTATTCTTTATTCATGAGTGTGGTTAAATAATTGAGTATTTCTGGAGATGATTAATTGTAACGCAACCACCACCAGGACTACTACTACGTATTACCAGTCTGTTACTAATCGTATTTTCTCCCAGTACTAATAGCATCACCAAAGACGAATTATTAAATATCTTTTCTTATCCTAACATTCGTATGGGCTTTTTATTTATATCAACGGATATATCACCTCCATTGGAACTAAGACGAGTGAGTGGCTTGCATCAACATGTAAATCTAAACACGATAATGTAAAC
>NC_087176.1:12770000-12772500 GCF_035594125.1 Scylla paramamosain
TGTGTGGGTGGGTGGAGTATATACATATGCATAGTTTAAATCACGTTAGGGTAGGTTAGGTCTTTTATATCATAATACGGTTACACAATTATTCATGTGCTCTATTAGTGTGTCTGTCTAACTGTCCGTATCACTTGTAGTCTCTCTCTCTCTCTCTCTCTCTCTCTCTCTCTCTCTCTCTCTCTCTCTCTCTCTCTCTCTCTCTCTCGCTCTCGCTCTACGTCTAGCACTAGCTTCACCTATTCCCTCCCCTCGCGTGCCCGTATCAGGACTGTCATTTGTTTCCCATCAGGCAAGCAAAGGCAAACACTCGGGGGCTGTATTGATGTAGGCAGACGTTGACCAAATCCATAACAATGTGCGCTGATCGCCTCTCAACTACGCGTACCCGAGCGAGGCATTCATTCCTGCAGCGATAAGGCGAGGGGGGCACCAGAGAGAGAGAGAGAGAGAGAGAGAGAGAGAGAGAGAGAGAGAGAGAGAGAGAGAGAGAGAGAGATTTTGATACTACACCAAAGAGCAAAATATGATGAAATAGAAAAAAAAATACAAGTAAGAAGAATAATGGATGGGAAGAGAAAGGAAAGTAAGAAGAGAAGGAGAGGAGAAGAAGAGAAGAACAGGAGGTAAGGATGGCAGGAGAGAGAGAGAGAGAGAGAGAGAGAGAGAGAGAGAGAGAGAGAGAGAGAGAGAGAGAGAGAGAGAGAGAGAGAGAGAGTGCATCTTCATTTATCTAGCTCGTATTATGTTGATGTGGACAGGGGGAAAAATCTACGCTGAGAGAAGAGAAAAAAGTGCTGGTGAAAATGGGAATAGATGGGTTTGAAATTAATATATATGTGGTGCGATGGTTTTAGGAGAAGGAAAATCGGAGGATGGGAGAGGGAGAAGACCAGTGGACGAGGAGAGTGAGAGGAAGTGGAAGAGGATGACGGTAAAGGAGACAAGAAAAGTTTTGAGGGGAAATAGGAGAGGTATTCAATGAGAGAGAGAGAGAGAGAGAGAGAGAGAGAGAGAGAGAGAGAGAGAGAGAGAGAGAGAGAGAGAGAGAGAGAGAGAATCAGTGAACTACCATCATCTTACTCTAACTTCATAGATTACGCGAAGAATTCCTAAGATTTTCTCCTGGATTCAGTAAGGAAGAGTAACTTACAGGAGGAGGAGGAGGAGGAGGAGGAGGAAGAAGAAGAGAGAAAAGAAGAAATAGAAATAAAAATAGAGTAAATAAGAACATTAATAAATAGAAAATGAAAAGGAAGACGAAATTCTAGATTACGAAATGCCATTAAAAAGAAAAGCTAATCAGTTAATCTTCTTAATATGCACTTAAATTACCTTCATCTTATTTTTTTTTACTCCACCCTTCTTATTCCCCTGCCAACCCTGCTATTCGTGGACGTCGTTGGCTTACTTATCAACCAACCCTGCCACCTTCTCGTCTTTCCTATACTCTTGGTTATTCTGCTAACCCTTTCTGTCTCTGGCTTTCTGATTTTCATATTTTCCATCCCTGCTTCTTGTTCTACTTTTCCTGCCAACTATTCTGCCTTATCCACCAACATCCCTACCTCGCCCCTCCCCTTGTTCTTTTCCCATGTCCCTGCCAAACTCCCATACTGTCTTGCCTTACCACCAATCCTGCCTCGTCCCTTCATCTTGTTTTACTTTCCCCATGCCTTCCTTCTTGCCCTGCTTTACCCACCCATCCCTGCCTCGTCCCTTCCTCCTGTTCTGCTTTCCCATGCCCTTCCCAGCCTTCCTTCTGTTCTTTCTTACCACCACTATCCCTGCCTCTTGTTCATTTTTCCTTTTGTCTCTGCCGACCCTCTTAACCTTCTTGTCCTGTCTTACCCACCACCCTTGCCTTGCCCCTACCAGCACCCTATCTTCATTATGGGGTCTTCCTCTCGACGCTCTGAGCTCCTGCAAGATGAATGTCCCTGAATATAAGCTGTGTTGTCTGTCTTCCGTCGCTGTGTTTCTTTCTCTGTGTTCTTCCCGCTGTTGTTGACTAAGGAAGGGGAGACTTGGCCGTATGGTGCTTCTCTTGTCGTATTCTTGTCTATTTGTTTTTTTCCTCTCAAGAGTGCTTTATTGTTTCATTTTTTATTTGGAGTTTTTATAGAAGGAAGCTTGTTTGAATTGATTTCCTGAAGTGTGTGTGTGTGTGTGTGTGTGTGTGTGTGTGTGTGTGTGTGTGTGTGTGTGTGTGTGTGTGTTCTCTCCCTCAGGATTGTTTTGTTTTCTTATATTTGGTTTGGAGACATAAAAAGACACATGGTTGGATTTATCTTCTTTAGTTGTGTTTTATTTCATGATTTTCTTTTTAATTCTTTGTCTTCTTGTTATTTAGGAAGAATTTAGGATTACATTTTCATTTTTTTTTTTTTCGGTATATGTTTTGCTTTCCTTGTGCATTCCCTCTTATTTCTTTTAAGTTAATGCAATGATGAAAAGTCGGTGTATTTTAAGGAGCTTATTTGGACATTTTGCTTTTACA
>NC_087176.1:12775000-12777500 GCF_035594125.1 Scylla paramamosain
TCTCTCTCTCTCTCTCTCTCTCTCTCTCTCTCTCTCTCTCTCTCTCTCTCTCTCTCTCTCTCTCTCGTAAATTTTCCCACCTTTCAAACTATGAACTCAATTGGCGTCTCTCTTTCTTTCTTTATTTATTTATTTATTTTTTTTTCGGTCTTCCATAAATGTTTCCTTATACAACGGCAAGATATCTTTTCGTAAATTTCCTGTACTTTATTTCGCGATCTGTATGTGTCACGAACCGTCCAGGCCAATTAGCAAGGGTTTTATGTGTACAATGGAACCCCTTTTTTCACGTCAAGCTGACCACAGCACGTAATTTGGATGTGAGTGTAGGTTTCTAGCGCTATTGGATCCTGTGTTGGAATCTCACACTGATATGCTGTATTATTCTGCGAGTATAGAGAACAAAGGAGCATAGAGGCTGAACAAACATCAGTAGACTTGTTAGCTGATACGAGGAATACAAATAGCACACATAAGATAAAACTAAAGAGCATGAAAGCAAAAAGAACGTTGAATATACTTTGGGCAATAAGAGGAAAGAAAATGTAAGAGAGGGAAGAAAACGGAAGACCGAGACAGGGAGAAGGAGTACATCAGGGAGTGTCGGTAGGAAGGCAATACTCTCGTCCAATAACTGAACTGGATATATAAGATGTTCTAACTAATTAATGTATACGCAGCCATTCATTATCATCATCATTGCTACTTTTTTCTCTCTCCTAGTGCATAACGCCGCTACGAATTATGTGTTGTAAAGGACTGAACAAATAGAAAACGACAATAGAACTAAAAGCATAAACTAACGTATAATTCTAGCTAAATAAATTCCAGCTATCCATAACATAACCGCAATATTTTCTCCCCATGATACACAAAAGCACAGCACAATATATGGTTCCATGGGGTCAAAATGTATATAAAACCTCAACACGGCTGAAAATAAAAGCAAAAACTAAAGCATAACCGAAGCTCCGTGAATCCCAACCATCCATAACCAAACCACAGCAACATTCTTCTATGATAACCAACACTCGAGGTAGTTAATCATCCCTGTAACCAATTATCTGCAGACGTAGGAGTGGCTATCAGACAAACATGCAGAGAACAGTAATTCCTGGCCATCCATCTTTCTCAGACTCATCAGAGCTTAATGAAGACACGCGGGGCCTCCTGGACACCAAAAGATCGACCACCAAAGGACTCACGACACCTTTCATTTGTTTACGTCCTGCTACTGATGGCGAGACGGAACTTGCGAGGCGTGTGATGTATCTTACGTAAGCGAGAGGAGGGAGAGGAGGGAGACGGGGGAGAGAGGCAGTGGGAGGATGGGGAACATGACGTGACGAAGGAGGAATTGAAAGAAAGGTGATGATGAAAATAAGGAGTAAGGGAAAACGAAGTAAAGGTTTTAAAAAAGGAAAACGAGTATAAATAAGGAAAAGGGAGAAGAAGGAGGATGGGAAGGCGACGGAATGAAGGAGAAAGTGAAGGAAAGGTGGTAGTGAGTGAAAGAAGAGTAACGAGTGAGAGGAAACAATTGAGTTAAAGGAAGTAAAGGCTGTAAAAAAAGGAAATGGGAAAGAGAGGAAGGGAAAGGAAGAAGGAAGGTGCAGAGATGCCGGAACGAAGGAGGAAGTGAAGGAAAGGTGATAATGAGTGAAAGTAGAGTAACGAGTGAGAGAAAACGATTAAGTTAAGGAAGTAAAGGTCATAAAGAACAGAAACGAGTATAAATAAGGAAAGAGAGGGAGAGGGAGAAGGAAAGTGCGGAGAAGATGGGAAGAAGAAGGAAGTAAAGGAAAGAGGATAATGTATGTAAGCAAAAATGTGAATGTGAAAAAATGACGAAGTAAAGAGAGTAAAAGAAATAACGAAGAAAAGCGAATGTGAATAAGAAAGAGACTCAATGAACAACCATGGAAAAAAAATTAGAAATAAAAAAATTGACGGAGAGGAGGAAGTGTTGAAAAGGAAATCATGAATGCAAATAGAGTAATGAGTATGAGAGAAAACGACTTAGTAAAGAAAGCGAAGAAGGAAATCAAGGACGAAAAGTGAGATACGAAAACGACACAATGAATAACAGCAGATAACAATGGAAACAGAATAAGAAGGAAAGCAAGTAAAGGAAATACAGAAAAATAAGACAATTAATATTGAAACGAAAACGACTCGATACGAAATAAGAAGGAAAAACAAGTAAAGAAAATATAGAAAAAAATATTTACAAGTAACTGGTAAACATGAAGAGAATAACCGATTTAAATGACCATAGAAGACATCAGAGCACAATACGAAACACTACACCACAGCAAACACAATCCAGGAGAAATCACATAATCCACTGATCACCACACACCACAAGCACACCCTAATCTGACTCCTAGCCTCTCCCACCAGTACATAACACAACCCGGGACTAAAAACCTTGGTAACATGATAAAATAAACACATCACCGCACCGTAAACACGACACTACATCGCATCTCTTCACACC
>NC_087176.1:12785000-12787500 GCF_035594125.1 Scylla paramamosain
TCGCGCTCTGCCTCGCCGACCACACTCCCACGGCGGCCCAGCGACGCGTGGCAGCCGTGGGAGCGCCGGGAAATTGAGGGAGAGAGTGGCGTTGCGTAAACTGTGAGAGAGAGAGAGAGAGAGAGAGAGAGAGAGAGAGAGAGAGAGATGGGGGGAGAAGGGGAAATGGATGATATAGGAAGAAAGCTGACAGGATCAAACAAAATAGGTGAGCGAGAGAGAGAGAGAGAGAGAGAGAGAGAGAGAGAGAGAGAGAGAGAGAGAGGTGGGCAGTGTGGTTTTCCATCTAAGCTCGTGGGAAATTACAGATTCACTCCCGTCACTCCTCCTCGTGTGGAAGATGACTCGCTGGTTCCTTTCTCCGCGTCGGGGTGAATAAAAAGCAGATAATCAAGATAATCAAGATAATCTACTGCTGAAAATCTCATTCAACGACAAAAATGTATTCTTGGGATTTTATAATTTTTTCATAAGGTATTTGATGAATGAAGGTGAATAATGACTGATGTTTTCTGGAGATTCGTAATATTATTTGCTCTCTCTCTCTCTCTCTCTCTCTCTCTCTCTCTCTCTCTCTCTCTCTCTCTCTCTCTCTCTCTCTCTCTCTCTCTCTCTCTCTCTCACTCTCTCTCTCTCCGGTCATCCCATTATTACCTGCCTTCTTTATCTTCTATTGTTTTATTTTATTACTTTCCAATATACGCTTCTTACTTCCATTTTCGCTCCCTACTCTCACCCTACTCTCTCTCTCTCTCTCTCTCTCTCTCTCTCTCTCTCTCTCTCTCTCTCTCTCTGCGGGTGTGTGCGAAATAAACACACTTCGTAACGTTGTGTCGGGTGCGTGTAAATATATACGGCCTATATATCGTGGGTGTGTGTCCCCCGCGCCAGGCAGACTCAGATAAGAGATAAAAGCACTGGATAGCGTAGCAGTGAAGGTCCAGAAGACATTGACAGGATAGATATACATTGTGAGGATTGTCTGGGGGGAGGAAAGAGAGGACAGGAAAATATATATACTATCTGTGTATCTCTCTCTCTCTCTCTCTCTCTCTCTCTCTCTCTCTCTCTCTCTCTCTCTCTCTCTCTCTCTCTCTCTCTCTCTATCCCCCCATTTTCCTTATTAGTGGGAGACACGTGCATTTCCCTTCTACTCTTAATTAAATATTTCCCCTTGGGTAGTTTTTCGTTCTAAATCTCAACACCTTTTCTTCCTCACCCTCCTGCTCCTCCTCCTCCTCTTCCTCCTCCTCGCGGTACTACCTCACCTCGTCCCAAGTTTCTTATTTTGCCTCCATTTCCTCTTTTCTCACCTCCATTACCACTCCTCCTCCTCCTCCTCCTCCTCCTCCTCCTCCTCCTCCTCCTCCTCCTCCTCCTCCTCCTCCTCCTTCTGTCTGCAGGCGGCCAGAAGCCAGACCTAAGACACAATCGCTGGAGGAAGGTGAAAAATGGTCTCAGTTTAGCTGGGAATAGAGTCCGCGGCGAGGCGTAAGAGAGAAATATGATAAAAGTAACAAAAGGAGGAAAGATCGCAGGAGAAATCGCCTCTTAGAGTGAGAGAAACGAGGAAAGTGTGCGATGGAAAGACAGAGAATTGGGGAGATTTGTGTTTCAAGTCTGGGGCGAAGGTAAGGGAGAGAAGGGAGGAAAGGAGGGAGGAAGGAGGAAAGCTAAGAGCAGTTGGCCTAATTTTCTCCTTTTTCTCTACCTCCTATTCTCCGTTCTTTCGGTCCCTGTTTCCATCTATTTGGCTTTGTTTCAATTCTCCCTGACCCTCCATCTTTCTCCTCCTCCTACATCCTCCTCCTCCTCCTCCTCCTCCTCCTCCTCCTCCTCCTCCTCCTCCTCCTCCTCCTCCTCCTCCTGCTCTTTCTCTTTCTCCTTTTCAGATCTCTGGCATCCCTCAATTCTTCCTTCTTTCTCCTTGTCTGCCTTCCTTCTGCCACCTTTTTGTCATCCTATCTCTCTGATTCCTCCTCCTCCTCCTCCTCCTCCTCCTCCTGTTGAGCTTCACCTATCATTTTTTTTTTTACCGTTTTGCCTCACGCTATTTTTCTCTTTTTGATTATTTATTCTGTATTTGCACCATTCGCTCCTGTTATGTCTCTTTTATAGGTATTTTTAATTACTTATCATAGAGAGAGAGAGAGAGAGAGAGAGAGAGAGAGAGAGAGAGAGAGAGAGAGAGAGAGAGAGAGAGAGAGAGAGAGAATATGTTTGCTATTTATCTCTTTGGATGCTGTTATCTGATGGTCTTCCCCTCCTCTCTCCTCTTTTCTTCTTCTTCCTCCTATTCACCTGTCTCCCTCCTATTCATTTCCCTCCCTTCAGTTCTTCCTCTCTACCACGTCATTCCCTTTCTTTCCTCCCCTCTCCGATATTTTTCCCAATCTCTCTCTCTCTCTCTCTCTCTCTCTCTCTCTCTCTCTCTCTCTCTCTCTCTCTCTCTCTCTCTAACGAAAATTTTCCTCTTCTAGCGTTTCAATGTTTTGTTTAT
>NC_087176.1:12795000-12797500 GCF_035594125.1 Scylla paramamosain
ACTTCAATATCGCTGAGAAATTCCCTAAGCGCACACTGACAAACACACAAACACAACCAAGATCGTGAGGGAAAACAGTGACGAAAACCCACGAAAACTCACGTACGGCAACTTTGGCATCACCGTTGGCACTGCGTTGCTAAATGAGGCAGGAAAAGTGGCGTCAAATTGAGATAGGTTCAGATGGGGAGGGTCTCTGGCCGCGTGCTTTCCATTTCTGATGTTATTGCTGCGATAGAGCCAATGGAGATATCTTATGTAAGCATGTGGTGGTGGGTGCTGATAGGAGACGATTGGAAGAGCCAGCAGTGATCCGGGAGGAGTGAAGTGGTGCCACGGAGGGTCAGGAAAGCTGCGGAGTCAAGAGAGGTCAGTCTCACGATTAACGGCCGACTGAACGAACTGGTTGATAGTGCAGTAATACAACACCGCAGATTGCATTTTTTCTCTCTCTCTCTCTCTCTCTCTCTCTCTCTCTCTCTCTCTCTCTCTCTCTCTCTCTCTCTCTCTCTCTCTCTCTCAGTAACTTTACGAAAAGGCTTTTTTTGAGTACGAGATGGAACGTTGTGATTTATTATTTATTGATATTTTCTTTGATCAATTTCCTTATTTATCTCTTCCTTCCGCTCTTTTCTCTTTTCTCTCCTTCCTTTTATTTTTTATTATTTTCTTTCGTTTCTTTTTTTCCTGTCTTCCTTCCTTTCTTCATTCATTCACACGTTCACAACGCTCTCAATAACCCACTTCCCTCACCACCACCACCACCACCACCACCACCACCACCACCACCACCACCACACCCACCACCACCACACCCACAGTTTAATCAGTCAGTCCACTTAAACCCTTCTCCTCATTATCTCAAGCCACCTGACACCTTCTCTCCTCTTTCTCCCCACAGCGCCTCCTTCGGAAATGACTCTGACGTACTACAAGCCCCGGATGGACACCGTGGCAGTCACCTGTAGGGCGGGAGGCGTCTACCCGGCCCCTGACATCGTGATCTTCAGAAGCTCCCCCTCGGTCAGGTAAGAAAGAAAACGGAATGAAAACAAGAGGCGGGAGGGAGGGCGGGAGGTGAAGAGTATGTGAAGATGCTATAAAGTGGAAATAGGAGAGAGGGGGAGTGAGATGGTGAGAAGTGGAAACAGGAGAGAGGAGGATTGAAAAAAAAAATGTGCAAAGGTTGTAAGAAGAAATGTGAAGACATGGAATGAAGACGGAAGGCAGTTTGAGGCAGCGAAAAGGAGGGAGGCAAAGAGAGGAGGCGGTGGACCGAGCATAAAGGTTGAAGAAGAGAGAAAGGGAGATTGGGAAGGAGGGAAGAAAACAGAAGGGTGGAAATAGGAGGGGGAGAAGCGATAAAGGTAGGAGCGATAAAGGCCAGAAAGAAACCAGTAACGGGGAAAAAAAGGGGGAAAAAATCAAGTAGTTGTAAGGAAGAGTACGAAGAAAAAGTATGAGAAATAGTTGGAAATTTGAGAAGCAGAAATATTAGACGATAAGGAGTTCCAAGAAACAAAAAGACTACGAAGACTTAGAGACGAAAAATAAAAGATAAGAAAAGAGTAAGAAAAGCCAATTCAGAGCGACGCGCAAGGAGAAACTTGATATATTGATAAGTGAACGACATTGAGGAGAAGGAGGAGGAGAAGGAATAGGAGGAGTGGGAGGAGGAGGAGGAGGAGGACAACGAGAGAAGAAAGATTAAAAAGTACATTAATCTGATGGAAGATATTAAATTAACTGATAGGAATAGACAGGAATAACTAAGGAGGAGGAGGAAAAGGAGAAGGAAGAGGGAGAGGGAGAGGAAGAGGAGTATCAGTAACTACATGACCTTTATTCACTTAAGGTTAGTGGTGGTTAGGGTGAGGAATATTAGAGTGAAGGGTGAGTGGCTTGCAGGGTGACTTGTATTAGATGACAGGGAAGAGAGAGAGAGAGAGAGAGAGAGAGAGAGAGAGAGAGAGAGAGAGAGAGAGAGAGAGAGAGAGAGAGCGGAGGGTGGGGAAGGCAGGTGAAGGAAACTGCTTGGGAAAGGAGAGGAAATGAGCACAGTGGACAGGACGAGAGTGAAATCATTATGTCTAAATTTGAATGTCTCCAGTTCGCTTGTTTAGTTTTATATGTGTAAAATTCATGTTTCTCTTATGTCTCAAATCCTATCTCTGTATTCATGTCTAAATCATGGATGTCTATTTTATGTCAAAAGTTCCTTTCTGTCAAAAAAAAAGTCTAAATTCTTATCATATTTTTTTATTTTTTTTATTTCTGCTTCTAAAGTATGTTTAAATTCGTTAAACTTGGTTAAACTTGTACGTCTAGAAAAATAGAATGCCGAAATTCCTATGTTAAAATAATATGCGAAAATCTCTGTCAAAACTTGTAGAATGAGAGAGAGAGAGAGAGAGAGAGAGAGAGAGAGAGAGAGAGAGAGAGAGAGAGAGAGAGAGAGAGAGAGACGTAATCAATATCTGGAAAATATATACAGCATTTA
>NC_087176.1:12805000-12845000 GCF_035594125.1 Scylla paramamosain
TGATCGCTATAATGGAAGAGCTCCCCCTCCCCTGCACGTCTTTCGTTTTCTTTGATCGTCGTCACTGCGTATTCTCGTGAATTACAGATTTTTTTTTTTTTATTCCCGTTTGTGTTTTGGGCTGTGCATTTTTAGGGTTCATGTTTCTATTTTCATGTTTGTTTCTTAGTTCTTGATAATTTTTTTGTAAATTACTTTTTTTTCTTGTTTTATTCTTGGTTTTGTTTCGGGATTTATTTTTAAGTACCCAAGTAACTATTTCCATGATTGTTTGATTATATGTTATTATTTCTTTCCAGTGCTCAATACTTTTTTGTCATGGTGTTCAAATTTAATTCTAATCACTCATCACTTACGCCCAAAACTCCTTTCTTTATCCTCTTCTACTCCTTGAAACCATCCTCCTTTCTCATTATCACGTTTATACTTTTTTCCTCCCACCCTTCCTTTCCCCTCTTCCCTTTCATAACGACTTCTACCTCCCTTCCTTTGCTCTCTTTTATCCTTCTCCCATCACTACGATCTCGTATTTCCTCCACAACTGCTGTGTTTCCCCTCTCCATCTGGGCCCATTACTTCTTCCCCCCGACTTTTTTCCCTTTACCACCTCTCTCTCTCTCTCTCTTCTCATCTCTCTCTCTTTTTCCCTTTCCGTCTACCCTTATAACCGCCAATTTTTTTACTCTGCCTCTTACCTTCTACTTTTCCCTTGTCTTCTGTTTTTTCCTTCTGTGCCTTTTTTTCCTGCTTTCTCAGCGTTTCCTGCTTATATTCTTTCATCTACGTTTTTCTTTCTTTCTTTTCTATCTTCCTATTTCTTTCAAAACTATTTTTTTTAAATTTTGGTATCCTTTTTCTCTTGTCCAGTCTCATTTACTCCATCCCTGTCGATCTCTCTCTCCATCTCGCTTTCCTTTCCCTACATCCTCCCTTCCACTTAATCTATCTTCCTCCTTCACCTCCCTGTACTTTTTTTTCCGTCTTGCTCCTGCGTCCCCTTACCTTCCTTTACCGCTCTCCTTCCTCTTATCTCTACTTCACCTCCCTGTGCCTTTTTTTTTTTTATTCTGATTCTCCTTGCTCTCATCTCCCCTCATTTGCTTCCTTTCCCTTTCTTACATCCTCCTTTCATTATTTTCTTGGGCTCACCCTTATTTTGTATTTCTCTGACCCTGCCTCTCCCTGCCTTCACCTGGTCTCATCTATAACCTTCCTTCCACATAAACTTCCCTGTTCCTTATAATGCTCCCTAAACACCTTGATACCTTTCTTCTTCAAATACATGGCAGTAACTTTATACTGTTCCCCCAGATTGTAGTTTTGATGTGGTTCTCTCCTAGAAATAAAGAGAATAAAAAAAAAAAAAAAAAAAAAAAAAAAAACAAGATATTATTACCACAAGTACTCTTTCCATAGCTTTGTTCCTAAAATACCCATTGGATAATTTGGTACATTTCCTCCCTTACATACAAACAAGTAACTTCATGTTCATCCCTTCTTCGGACTTAATATGGTTCTCACCTTGAAGGAAAGAAGAAAATTAACAGAATAATATTAACCCAAGTACTCTTTATATAGATTTGTACCACTATTTATCAGCACTCTTCAATATCCCTACCTTACCTTCACCTACTTGTTTCCCTGCTGCAGGAAAAACGTGATCGAAGGCGCCAAGATGGAGCGGCGAGTCGTCCCGGGCCGTGGTTTCTACAACATTAGCATCGAACTGGAGGCTTTCGACTACGACTTGGACGCGGAGAACATGTTCGAGTGCGTGCTTACCATCCCCGGCACAGAATTCAAAATGCAGAAGGAGATCCTCTACTTCCCAGGTGCGTGACTCTCCAACTCGCTACTCCCACCGTCCTCCGTCCTTTCCCCTCACTGGCTTCCTCCTCCCTCCTGCGGCCGATGGAGGGCTGGCCGCAGGCGTAATGGGTGTTGGGTCTCGGTTTTTCCCCTCCTTGGATAGTTTTTTTTTTTCGTGTTCTTGGTATTTTTTCTTACTCCTTGGCGCAGCGATGGCATCCTGGTGTTGGGTTCTGCGGGTGTCCTTGCTTACTGAAAGATGCTGAAGTTGTGTCTCTTTTTTTCTCTAAAGTTAACAAGATAGAGCTATTTTTCTATTTTTCTTTCTACGCTTTTCCTTCTCACACACTTTCCGTTAAAGGTGATCTACTGAAGGATTACATAGTTCTGTTACTTCTGTATCTCGGATGCCGGAAAAAAAATTCAAGACGCTCCTGCTGAAAACCGGATAAATATAAAACCAGGCATCAGAAAAATGAAATCCATTGGCAAACTTATGCAACTTTCACGAAACTGTAAAACTTGGTGAACAAATCTTTCCAGTTGTAAGATTATGGCTGTCGGAAGCGTCCTGGCCAAATATGTCGCAAGAGGGAGGGAGAGAGAGAGAGAGAGAGAGAGAGAGAGAGAGAGAGAGAGAGAGAGAGAGAGAGAGAGAGCCGGGAGGGAAGGGGGCTTTTATTTTTTACTTCATCGTCCTCACCTCCGCCTCGTCGTCGTCTCCTTCCTTGTACTACATGTCCTCCTCCTCCTCCTCCTCCTCCTCCTCCTCCTCCTCCTCCTCCTCCTCCTCCTCCTCCTCCTCCTCCTCCTCCTCCTTCTCATCCTCCCGCAATACTTTCTCATAATTCCTCCATGTTTCCAGGACAAATATTCACTGACGAATACAATGCAAACATATCCTCCCACGCTTACAATTCACAATGGTCTTCCTCCTCTTCCCTCTATTCCTTCTCCTCCTTCTCTTGGTTCTCTGACCGAAATATTTCATCAATGTTATACCACCGAAGCCATTCTCTCTCTCTCTCTCTCTCTCTCTCTCTCTCTCTCTCTCTCTCTCTCTCTCTCTCTCTCTCTCTCTCTCTCTCTCTCTCTCTCTCTCTCTCTCTCTCTCTCTCTCTCTCTCTCTCTCTCTCTCTCTCTCTCTCTCTCTCTGGCAGTGACAACTTCCTTGATATGAAACCTTCTAACTGCTCCAGCCTCGCGCTCCTGGGGTCATCAGTATCTCCTCATTCGGAAAACTCACTGGTAATAAGAGACTAGCACTTTTCTCTTACGCCTCGGCCACCGATACGCGTGAGGGTGTGCAGGGGAGAGACTGGCAGTGTCGGGAAAGCGAGAGAGGATGCTGGAGGGTGACAGCAGATAATGGATTGACTGGACTTGCCGTGAAATGGAGGTTTGCGGGCGAAGGATGAGAGACAGAATGAGTGGCGGGTGAGGGAAGGCGGAAAAGGGTGTGGCGGCGGCGGCGGCGGCGGCGGCGGGGATGATACACGAGAGCTGTGGAGGGGAAAATGATCGGAGGTGTGTGTGTGTGTGTGTGTGTGTGTGTGTGTGTGTGTGTGTGTGTGATGGTGAGTGGGTGGCGCGAATGAGGCGTGTTGATCGACCATGTAAAATCCGTATTCTGAAACGCTTTGCTCTCTCACCATGGCTATTTTCGCTGGACACAGTGACAACTAGGAGGATTTCCAAGAGTGTTTCTCCCCTTAATGATATAGAAATCTTATTGATCTGTCACTAGAACCATGAAAAAAAAAATCCTTAAAAACTTGTGTAACTTCAGCTAGAGCCTTCTGAAAGAGGTCGAGGTGCGGTGAAGAAGTGTTTCAGAATATAGGCCTGGGTGTCAGTTGGCAGGGTTGGAAGAGGTTTACCGATGTATGGCGGCAGAATGGACAGAGGATTCGCGTGGGATTGGCGTGGGTGGCAGGGCGTGGCAGGAGGAACCAGATGGCGCGCACATGTTGACAGGAAAATCATGTCACAGGAAAGCACGTGACGAGTCGGCGAGATAAAGGTGAAGAGTGAGGGGAAGTGAGGGGAAGTGAGGAGAGGAAGAGTAGAGAGTGACAGGGAAGGGGAAGGGGGAAGGTAGGGCTTCACTGGGTACGTTCTGCGCAGGGATCACGACGGTAAATCGCTCGATATTGAACACTGGACTTCCGCTGCGCATCTGGGGTTTCTTTTCCTTGATTTCTAGCCGGAAGTGACAGATATCAGTGTCTTTTTTTCATATATATGTATATAAACTAGAAGGAAACTGTTACATTTCTTCGTTCTTTCACGCTGATATTTCAGATTTATTTATTTATTTATTTTTATTTATTTATTTATTTATTTTATTTTATTTATTTTTTTGTCAATGTCCATTTGTTGTAGGATATATTTTGTCCTGCGCTTTATGTTGATGTTTCGGAAGGGCTTTTGGTATTCACTTAATTTATTGCATATTTTGATACGCTCTAATTCTCCTCCCCTCATATATTTGACTTTTATCTCAATTTACAACTTTTGATGCAATGTGCTGTAAACTATTGAACGAAGACCATTCTCTCTCTCTCTCTCTCTCTCTCTCTCTCTCTCTCTCTCTCTCTCTCTCTCTCTCTCTCTCTCTCTCTCAACGGTTCAAAGCGAAAACATTTTTAGAACCCCGATTCGTGATTTGCAGATCCGCGTTTCGCCAAGTTGCAATTTGCGTTTTTAGGCTTTCTCGTCTAGGTCAACCCACGACCCTTTTGTTATGTTTTCAGGGCTTTTGTGTTGGCTTGCTCTTTGGAGTGCCCTGATAGCGAGGCGAATGTGCAGTTGAGCTTATTTCTCGTCGGGAATAGCGCACAAATACACACACACACACACACACACACACACACACACACACACACACACACACACACACACACACACACACACACACACACGGAAGGCGAACTTGTTTCAACATTGTAAGCTATGAGTTCTTGTGTTTGCGTGGTAGTATGAGCTTTTCTTTTTCTCTCTCTCTTTCTCGCTTTCTTTTGTCCTTTGAGCGCCAGACTGATTCATTCCGCTTGTATTCACAGTATTCAGGAGCTCAGATACATATCGTAGTACTTAGCAACTCAAGCCATTCTCAGAGGCGGGTTGTTTTGGCATGTTTGGTTCGCAAGTGGCTCTAGCATTGCTTCATCAGTGTAAAATTCTGGGGTCCAAGCTGTTGCGCTCCTTTATTCGCCATTTGAAAAGTGTACACGCGCGTATTTTGAAGCGGAAATCATAGAGTAGAATGTTGAGTCTGCAGATTAAGTGCGGACGAAGATTACTTCTGGAATTTGATGGAGAAATGTTTGGCCTTCTCTTTGTGAGTCATCTTTCACTGAGGATCTCTTTTTAGGAGACGAATGAGTTGGAACTGAATATTGACTTTCTCTTTGCTTATAGTAATTATCGTCGTCGTTATCGTTCTTATAATAGTAAGAGTAGTGGTAGTAGTAGTAGTAAAAGTAGTAGTAGTAGTAGTAGTAGTAGTGGTGGTGGTGGTAGTAGGAGTAATAATAACAACGACGATGATGATGATGATGACAATGACGACGACGAGGAGAGCCATAATGGGGAACTTTACGCTCATGTGGTTTCTTTGGGGATTTGAGAAGCACACGAGCGAAACGAGGGTGGCAGTACTTGCACCTCTTACCTGTCAGGTGTGCACGTCAGTTTATAATCCATTATTATTATTATTATCATTATTATATTATTATTATTATTATTATTATTATTATTATTATTATTATTATTATTATTATTATTATTATTATTATTATCGTTGTTGTCGTAAGTAGCAGTAATAGTAGTGGTAGTAGTGGTAACAGTAGTGGTAGTAGTAAGTAGTAGTAGTAGCAGTAATAGTAGTAGTAATAGTAGTAGTAGTAGTAGTAATAGTAGTAGCAGTATAGTATTATTATTAGTAGTAGTAGTAGTAGTAGTAGTAGCAGTAGTAGTACTAGTAGCACCAGCATCACCTGTGCGGGCCACCTGACAATCCATGCAGGTAATGCTCTCCTTTTGCACCTCAGAGCTCACCTGATTAATAGCGAACCCATACTAATACAAGCAAGGATTACTCATATCAAATTTCCTCTCTCTCTCTCTCTCTCTCTCTCTCTCTCTCTCTCTCTCTCTCTCTCTCTCTCTCTCTCTCTCTCTCTCTCTCTCTCTCTCTTCCCGGCTCCCATCTGGCTTCTCTCTTCCGTCCCTTGGCATGCAGACACAAATATACACTCAAACAGAAAACAGTAAAGATGCGTAGAGGTATAACGGCACAGTCACGTGAGGTATTACAATATGCCTCATTATAGTCATCAGTACTTACCACTGGTCATTAGTGAAAGGATTACGTGCGTCATGAATGGATAGTGATGATGATGCGATATTTCTAACGTGTTAGGCTGTGATTTCTCTGTACGTGCATGGGGTTCTTTATAATGTACATAGACATTTTGATACATACGTAAATGAATGATGAAGAGTGAAGGAGGGAGTAATGAAAGTATGCGAAAGGAGTCATAGTACACGCACAGATACACATACACACACACACACACACACACACACACACACACACAGAGAGAGAGAGAGAGAGAGAGAGAGAGAGAGAGAGAGAGAGAGAGAGAGAGAGAGAGAGAGAGAGAATGACAAACAATGACTACGGGAATATGATTCTCTCTCTCTCTCTCTCTCTCTCTCTCTCTCTCTCTCTCTCTCTCTCTCTCTCTCTCTCTCTCTCTCTCTCTCTCTCTCTCTCTCTCTCTCTTACCTTACGGCGCCTTGGCTTCCTCCGTGCCCTTCTCTCCCATCCTCCCCCTCTCCTCCTCTTCCTGCTTCTCCCCCTCTCCTTTCTTTTCCTCTCCCACGCACACTTCCCAGAACGTTTTTCCCTCTGATGTCCTTTGCCCTTTTTTGTCCCCTATTCTCCCTCGCCTGTCCTCACGTCCTTCCTTTATCCTCTTCGTTATCTGCTCTTCCCTTTTCCCCTCCTACTCTGATGACCTTTCCCTTCCTGCCATTCTCGTCCTCGTCCTCGCCTCAACACGACACTGAATTAAGAGATTCCTCCTAGCTTGTTATCATAGCTATCCCGAGTTCCATTGAGACTAAAGTTGACTTACTTGATATTCATGGAGCGACCTTAGTGTCCGAACTAGTTGTAGGAGGAAGAGAAGCAGAAGCAGGAGGAGGACGGTAGGAGAGGACGGGAGAGAGAGAACACCAGAAAGAGTGGTGAGGTGAAGGATAAAGAGGGAAGCTTCAGAAACGATAAGAGGATTATATAAAAAAAAAAGAGTGTGCAATTGTGAATGAGAAAGGGATAAGATGCGTGCACTTGTTAATTACTTATGCGTTTTTCCCCTTCCATTTTCACCTCCATCCAAATATAAAAGAAATTTAACCATAACATTTCATAAGAGTAAATTTCATCTGTATCTCCTTCTTGTCCTCCGCCTTTTGTCTGGAGGGTAAAAATGTCTCTCTCTTGCTTTCATTCCTGCTTCCCACTCATTGTGTTTGAAGGAAAGGATATGTACCAAGCTGCATACGGTTCAATTTCAGGCAGTTTTTCGTGTCATCCACAGTAGTCTCTTTTCTAAAACAGCATTTATTTTGATGTCAGCCTGTAGATAAGCTAGAGAGAGAGAGAGAGAGAGAGAGAGAGAGAGAGAGAGAGAGAGAGAGAGAGAGAGAGAGAGAGAGAGAGAGATGAAAAATGGAACTCACAGACTCAGCATTATGGAGAGGTTGGCGGTGCGGTCTCAGCAGTTCTCTCCATAGGGCTTGATAAGGAGAGGGAGGAACGAGAAAAAGAGGAAGAAAATCGTCACATTTTATGCATAGTTTTTTTTTTGCTTCCAGAATTCGCGTCTCGATCATGTATTTTCCTCAGAGCAATTTATTCCCTTCCGTATATTTCCCTCTTGATATTATTTGCATCTGTATGAAAAATCTCAATATAAATTTGTCCTCTGATTCTTCTTATATACAAAGACATTTTCTTTTATTTCAGATTTGTTTCGAATATTTGTGCGTTCTTTATCTATTTTTGCCATATCTTATTTTTCCTCGCTTCTCTTTCCATTTTTTTCGGGTACAATTTCTAGTCGTATATATTTTTCTCCCGTTATGGAGTCGTTTCTGCACAAATATTATATTTTTTCAAGCGCGACTTTCTGCCTTCCCCTAATAGGAATATACTAAAATAGACTCGCTACCTACGCGAAAAAAGACACCAAGACGAGGAGGAAATTCGCGGCACGCACGGTACTATCACTTCATCCACCACTCAGGCACGTACAGTTAAAGAATCACATATAAAGAGTTATTTTCCTTGCGTGTTCCCGAGAGTCTTTACCACCACCACCACCACCACCACCACCACCACCACCATCCACCTCCTGATAGCTCCAGTTATTTCCAACAGTCAGTCTAACTTCATCGCCACGATTCAGCCCCAGTTAAGTCAGTTCCAACTGTCAAGCTAATTCCACCTCCTCCAGTTAGCCTCAGTCAGCCCTAGTCAGTCAGTCCCAGCAGTCAGGCTAACTACATCACCTCCAGTCAGTCCCAAAAGTGAGGGCAGAAACATGCCATTCATCATTTTAAGTCCCCACGTTGCCTCTCGGTAAATGTCCCAGTAGACGGCGTTCATTTTTCATCGTAACCAACTACTTGCATTCTTTGAGCGTCATGGTCTGGTCCTGTGTTCCTCTGGTGACAGTGTCTCGTCACAGCTGCCACATCGTATCGGATCCATTGCGCATAATTTGATTTCCTACTGAGATTGCGACACATTTAAAAGCCGCAATTTGATGGAATGTTCCGCTTCTTTTTCTTTAATCTCTCTCTCTCTCTCTCTCTCTCTCTCTCTCTCTCTCTCTCTCTCTCTCTCTCTCTCTCTCTCTCTCTCTCTTTCTGTGGGAATGAAATATAATACTTTCTTTGTGGAGTTTTAGCGTAAAATATAGTTTCAAGTTTTGGTGTCTTTCAGGGAAGGCAAATTAATTAGGAAAACTGTCCTTGAGGTAATGAGAGAGAGAGAGAGAGAGAGAGAGAGAGAGAGAGAGAGAGAGAGAGAGAGAGAGAGAGAGAGAGAGAGAGAGAGAGAGAGAGAGAGAGAGAGAGAGAGAGAGATTAATGTCCTCAGTCAACTAGTTCTTGCCTTTTTCGTGTCCCTTCCCCCGTCTCTCCCTTTTTATTATTTTTTGTTCCTTTCCCTGTGTCCCTTTCTCTTTTGTCGTCATTATATCTCCCTCCTCCTCTTGTTCCCTCCTTCCCTTAAACCATCCACACCAAGTCACGTTAAGATCAAATATTACCTTCTTCTGTTTCCTTTATCTTCTTTTATTACCTGCTTCGCTTTTCCTTTTTTTCATTTTTTTTCAATTTGTTAACTCTGGTCTTTCTGTTTCCAGCTTCTCTCTCCTTTTTGTTTAATTTTTTCCTCGTATTTTGATTTGTATATATGTGTAAAGTAATTCCTTCTAATCTTTATTGCATTTTCCCCTTCTTCCATTGCATTCTTCATTCTTTACTTTTCTCCTTTTTTCTATCCTTTCCCCTTATCTATTATTCCCTCTCTTTCAGTCTTTATCTCTCTGTCTCTCTTCTCCCCTCACGTATGTATGAGCCTACTCTCTCTCTCTCTCTCTCTCTCTCTCTCTCTCTCTCTCTCTCTCTCTCTCTCTCTCTCTCTCTCTCTCTCTCTCTCTCTCTCTCTCTCTCGTTTCCCCTCCTCTTTCATTCCTTTCACTCCCTCCCCTACATTCCTTCCATCTCTGTCGCATACACTCGCTTCATTGCCTTCCTCCCCTATACACATCCAGTCCTCCTTCCCTCCTTTCATTTCCCCTCCCAGTCGTGGTCCTCCTCCTCCTACTTCCCTCTCTAATACCCCTCCTTCCCTCTCATGTCGCCGAGAGCCCCACTCCTCTTACAAGTTGAAATGGTATCCGATTTTTCATTTCCTTTTCCCGTTTCCGTCAGTGTCGCTCTCGGGCTAACGCTACTCACTCAAGACTCGCTTCTTAAGAATGTTTTATAGCGACTAGAGCCTGTGCTGAGTTCCCCTAAGGCCGCTCTTACCATCCCGCGTCCCTCTTGTGCTTGACTGACTTGGCATTCCTGCGTTTTCTTTGCAAGTGTTGTGTCGGGTGCCTGACGCTCGCCTCTCCCTGACCGACCTCCCGTGGAAAAAATATGCGGTAACCATGTCGGGGTCTTGCTGTGTGCTATCTGCGTAGGTGTTCCAGCCGCTTCAGATACGTGCATTGTACCTGTTAGCCTGTGCTGGGTAGGTAGGTAGGTAGGTAGGTAGGCGTTCATGTCTGCCTACCTACCTGCTTTCCCGTCTGTGTCTGTGTGTGTGGGTGCTAGTCTTTTTTTTTTTTTTTTCTTCATTACTAGTTTGTTTTCCTGTCCGTGTGTGGTCTCTCGTCTCGTCTTCGTCTCGCCTCGCCTCGCCTCGCCTCGCCTATCTCTCTCTCTCTCTCTCTCTCTCTCTCTCTCTCTCTCTCTCTCTCTCTCTCTCTCTCTCTCTCTCTCTCTCTCTCTCTCTCTCTCTCTCTCTCTCTCTCTCTCTCTCTCTCTCTCTCTCTCTCTCTCTCATTCCACATGTTCATGTCTATCTCTCATTCTCGCCTTTCTTTCCTTGTTAGCGTCTCACTTCTTCTCTTTTATCTCCTTAACCTTTTCTTCTTTTTCCACCCTCCTCCTCCTCCTCCTCCTCCTCCTCCTCCTCCTCCTCCTCCTCCTTCTCCTCCTCCTCTCCTCTCTTCTCCTCTCCTCTGCTCTCCTCTCCTCTCCTCTCCTCGTCTTGACATTCCTGTACTTAACTTTAAGAGCTGAGAGACAAATCATATCTACTTCATCTAACTATCAGGAGGGAGAAGAAGAGTAGGAAGAGGAGGAGGAGGTAAAGGAAGATTTAGAGTGAGTAAGGAGAGTGAAGGAAGAAGAGGAGGCCTAAAAACTAGTCAGGGGATAAAGAACGTAGGAGGACTTAAAGGAGAGAAGAAAGGATGTCATGAGGAGAAGGGAAAGAAGGAGGAATGTAAGAGGGACTTGGAAGGATCCTTAATGGGAGGGAAAGAGGAAGAGAGGGAGGGAAAGGGCGAGAGGTGGGGAAGAGGAGGAGGGAAGGAGGGAGAGAAGGTCATCAGATGGTAAAGTGTTTTGACAGTTCTGCCAGAGATTGGTTATTGTGTTGACCTGAACTGTCCCTCTCCCCCTTCCCACATCTCCCCCTCTCTCTCTCTCTCTCTCTCTCTCTCTCTCTCTCTCTCTCTCTCTCTCTCTCTCTCTCTCTCTCTCTCTCTCTCTCTCTCTCTCTCTCTCTCGTTCACCCTTTTTTTCTCACTCTTTAATGACCTTCCGAATCATTTATCTCTTCGTGTTCCACTTCTCTTTTCCTTTTCCTCGCTTCCCTAATTTCGATGCCTGTGGAATTCCTCTTACCTTTCTACTATTTTCTTCCTCTCCTTGTCTCCGTCTTTCCTTTTCCTTACGTCAATATTTTACAATTTTCTTCCTTTTGTAGAGATTTTTTGTTTTATATTTCTCGTTTTTATTATACAAGGGAAATTGGTTTGTTATCAAATAATCATACTCTGAAGTTGAAGACAAGAAGTTTTTTTTATTTTTCTCAGTTGTTAAAGGAGAAAGTTTTATTGAGATTTCTTCAGGTTCGTTTTATTTACTTTTTTTTCCGACTTTAGGCGTAACATTCCATTCGTGGTGGAAGCTGTGATACATAAAAAAAGTTTAGATGCTCGATAACATCTGCCCTTTGACGTCAGTGACACACACACACACACACACACACACACACACACACACACACACACATCTGCCAGCTACAGCTCACCTCAACAAATTTTTTGACAACCTTTCCACACAACTGTTCCCTCAGTAATATCACCACACACGCCTACCCCTCCTCCACACACACACACACACACCTGTCACACACACCTGTTCCTAGACCTAACTTCATCTCACACCTGCCTCAAAACCTTCCCAAAACTTAACCTTTGCCTTGTAACGTGATTCTCTTCCCCGCCACCCTCTTATCCTCCTCTCCTTCCGTTCTTTCCCTCATTTCCAGTTTTCCTCCTGCCTTTCTGCTTCTCTCTCCTCTCCTCCCCTTCTTTTCTCACGCTACTGGAAAATTGCTCTTATTGGCTGACTCCCTCTCACGCCTCAGGTCACGGGGCGAGGGTACCAACTCTTCTTTTACCGTCGAGAAATGTGTTGGTTCAGTACACACTCGCCTCCTAAAACTCCCCAAAATATTCACCTGGATACCTTGGGGATTATTACGATGGGGAGGTTATAGGTATAGGTGTAGGCTCTCTCTCTCTCTCTCTCTCTCTCTCTCTCTCTCTCTCTCTCTCTCTCTCTCTCTCTCTCTCTCTCTCTGGTCCGATGAAAGGAACGTTTTCCTTTTCATATTCTTCCGTGATTTTTTTTTCTTTCATTTTGTCGGCTGAATAACGTTTTTATTATTAATCTTAAGTCTAATATGCGTGAATTTGTTCATTCACTTCACTCGACTTTTTCTTTTCCTTTCTTTTCACGGTTCCAGTATTCATATTCAAGTTTTCAGTTTAAATTTTGTGAACGAGAGAAAGAGATTTATCTATTTAGCTGATGATTTCACCCTATGTAACTCATCAGTATCTTTCCTTTAAATATGAAAGACACGCGGGATCATGTCATTGCCAAGAGAAATTAAGAAGGGAGAGACAGGTAGAAAAACACACTGAATAGATCGAGAGGAAGACAGATTTACTTATGTAGCTTATGATTTGATCTTGTACAACTCACCATTAGCGTTTCTGAAAATATGAAATACATGAGATATCAATTATTGGCAAGGAAAAGGAGAGTCAAGGTAGAAAATTTTATTGACTAAACATATCAAGGGAAAAAAAATAAAGAGAGAAATGTTAAGGTAGAAAAGAAAATACACTGAACACATGAAGGGGAAGAATTCAAATTAGTTATGAATATAAGCACCCTGACAGAAGCTCCCGAATGTATCTCATAAATTCCATGCTCTCGGTGGGAGGCAAATGCGGCGGGTTTGAGGAGGAAGCAGAGGCGGCGGGGTTTTAATATTAATAAGTGGGATCACCTAGCGCCCTGCTGATTAAAGCCTCCTCAGGTAGCGCGGCTCAGGCAGGTGGGAAATGTAAACAGTGATGCGGTGAAGGTGAGTGAGAGGCAGAACACGAGGCAAGACTTGAACAGGATTATTGTGTTTGTTTTCATTTCTCGGTTTGGATGTTCTTTTTTTTTTTTATTTGCGCGTCCTCTGAAATGTTTGTGATTCTGTGAGACATGACACGCACAGGCAGACAGATAGACGGACAAACAGACAGACACACACACACACACACACACACACACACACACACACACACACACACACACACACACACACACACACACACTTATACATCTTCCTGTTCTTTTATGTTTTAGAGTAAACAACAAATATATTTTTAACTTTTACTCACACAAAGAAACACACACACACACACACACACACACACACACACACACACACACACACACACACACACACACACTCTCTCACTCTCTCACTCTCTCTCTCTCTCTCTCTCTCTCTCTCTCTCTCTCTCTCTCTCTCTCTCTCTCTCTCTCTCTCTCTCTCTCCCTACTCCCTCTTACTCCTTTCCTTCACCCCGAGTCGATGAGAAGGCGAGGAATTTGCATCGTGGATAAACAGAGAATCGAGGAGTCTTGGGTTCGCGTCTCCTGGTCTTAGCGGGGGATCAGACTCGATGGCTGCCAATATGTCCCACAAATACTCAAGTCAAATTTCCCTCTATATTTCCTTCCTACGCCCTTAAGAACCCCAGATATAGGTGCTTTACGTGCGTCAGTACATTTGTTTAGATTTGCGACGATAGGAGGGAAGATTGAACGGGAGTAAGTGGAAATGAATGAATAAATGTAGAGTGAGTAAACGGTATAAATACAGAGACAATGGGTGAAGAAAATAAATAAGGATAGAATTGATAAAGGGATATGAATAAGGAAATAGAAGAATGAAGGAAAATATCAGTGATTGTAAAAAAAAAAAAAAGAATATATGAAGAAAATGAATTAAGAGAATAAAATTTAATGTAACAGTAATTAATTTAAGAGAATAAATTTAAGGGTAATTGATAGGGCAATGAATAATGGATTAGTAAAAAAAATGAGAATGAACACAGAAATAATGTATTAATAAACAATGTATAAAGAAAGTGAAGAATAAAAGGGAAAGAATAAAGAGGAAATTGATAAGACAAAGAGTAATATATTAATAGAGAATAAAAGTTAACACTGAGAAAATATATCGAGACACTGAATAAAGAAAACAAAGACTGAAAAAAAAATCTGAATAAGCGCACGAATATAAATTTATACATCCTGATTTAGTAATGAGAGAGAGAGAGAGAGAGAGAGAGAGAGAGAGAGAGAGAGAGAGAGAGAGAGAGAGAGAGAGAGAGAGAGAGAGAGAGAGAGAGAGAGAGAGAGAGAGAGAGAGAGACTAGAGTTGATGTTATTGTTTTGTATTTAACTGCTGCAGGTGACTGAGGGGCGAGATGAGAGAGGGAAAGGGGAAAGGTATTAGGTGTGATCAAGTAGATTTTGTATTCCCAGTGCTCGGGGGGAGGCAGGAGGACAGTTTGCAGTGTGACGCATTGTATTTTGATTATTCTTCGCATTATAATCGTGTGCGTGTTGGTTCATAAAGGCATCCGTGTTCCCTCGTATCGTTTATTCCATTGGTAAAGGCGTGAACGAAAATGCGGTGTCACTTTTTTTTTTTTTCGGCTTCCTAACGGAGTATTGGAGTTTTGAGCACGTGAGGTGGTTCCACAATGGCCAGTTTTGTTATATTTCTTTCCTCTTCCCTTCCCCTTCTCTTTTCCTCCTCTACCCCTTGCCTCTTCGTCTCCTTCTTCCCCCTCCTCTCGTTTACCTGTAGTCTATGGTTTCTCTCTCTCTCTCTCTCTCTCTCTCTCTCTCTCTCTCTCTCTCTCTCTCTCTCTCTCTCTCTCTCTCTCTCTCTCTCTCTCTAGAAGACCCAGCGTATGATAGATTTTACGGTTGAACGATTTTTCTCTCTGTCTCTTCTCTCCTTCTCTCCTTTCTTAATTCTCTCTCTCTCTCTCTCTCTCTCTCTCTCTCTCTCTCTCTCTCTCTCTCTCTCTCTCTCTCTCTCTCTCTCTCTCTCTCTCTCTCTCTCTCTCCCGGATTCAATTATCACTCCATTTCTTCCTCCCTTGTTCTCTCCATTCCAGCTACCCTTCGTATCGCATCCTTTTTTTTCCTCTCCAACATTTCTCTCCCTTCCTCCTCCTCATGTCCTTTTCCTCCCTCCAACCAACTTAGTCAGCCAACAAACGTGGGCGATCTACTGTTGGTACAATATCCAATAATCCTCTTTGATCATTCACGATTGTATTTCTTTTGCCTATAATACGGATTAGGGTGGGATTCTGGTCTGTCTCACATCCCTCTTTGACAAGTACTCCCTCCCTCACCTCCCCTTAAATCTTACCAGGATAGTTTTTCCTTTTCTATTTACTTTCATCCTCCCTTCGTTTCCTGTCCTTTCCCTTTGAGGTTTTGAAAGTCGGGGTATAAATGTTTGCGTTCGGTGAGCAGATCCAGGGATTTGCTTATTACTGTAATCATGTCTGGTCTTTGGAAGGTGGTTGGCGCGCCTGTCTCTTTGTAGCGTTTCTGTGTCGTGTGATAGGATTGTTTGTGGTGAGGTGTTTATGTCCTTTTGTGTTCTCAGCATGTTTTCTGGCGTTCTACCTGAGTTAATTTTTTTTTCTTTTTAATGTTATGTCTTTCTTTTTCTTCAGGTTCCAGTTTCTTACTTTTTTTTTTTTATCTTTCATGGGTTCAATTTCCTTTCCGAGTCCGGTTTTTCACCTTTATGTGCAGGTCTTCTTTCAGCTTTTATTATTATTGTCTCCCTCGCCTCTTCTTTTCGTTCTCTTATTCTCGTAGCTTTCATTCTTCCATCCCTCCCTTCCTTCCTTCCTTCCTTCCTTCCTTCCTTCCTGAATGTCCGTACTGCACTCACCACTCTCACTTCTGTCGTCCCCCTCTCCCCGCCTCTCGTCCCCCTCTCCCCCGCCTCTCCTCTCTTATCTCTTTCTTCCCGCACGCCTCTCACGTCGCCACGCACGCCTTTGTATGGACACACCGTAGCAGAATGCAGTATTGTAGCAACTGTATCTCCCAAGCACACTCCTGCCGCTTTAAGCTCCCGCTGTATTTATATATCTGTTCTCTTTGTAGCAAGACGCTTTTCATGCTGCAAAGGATCTGCTCCTCTTTGTAAATAGCTGTGTATTCGCTCCTTTTGTCCCGGATAATGATGGTTGTATACTACTGTGATATTTGGTGTTTTCCCTCCACCTGATGAGAGTTGTGCTCCACTGGACTCTCCGTTCATGTAAAGTAGCTTGGTAGTAATAATAGTAAGAGTAGTATTAGTAGTACAGGCCAGACTAACAGCACAGGGCCCGCTGCTGTGGCATCAAGAGGCCTCCAGAACGGTATAAACTGGTATATTTCAGAGCCTCCTACTACTACTACCACCACCACCACCACCACCACCACAACAACAACAACAACAACTCCTCCTCCTCCCACCACTACCACCACCACCATCCTCTCTGTTCCTTTTGAAGAGGATCAGGACGTGGAAGTAAAGGCAGATAATGATAACGATGCCCTTGAGAATGCAAAGCCGCAAGTAGCCGAGAGTGGTAAGCGAAAACACTGGGACCTCCTCCTGCAAATAAAGGGCACAGTGAACGCCTGTCATAAGGAGGCCGGCCTGGTGTGGTGTTGTGTTATGCTCTGGTAGCCTGTGTGCGCTCTCTGCATGCTCTCTAGGGTTCCTCTAACAATATGTGTGGGTAACGTTCACGATGCTGCTACTGCGGTGGTCTTTGTTCTACTGACTCAGCAGTTTTCTCGTTTTTCTCCAATACTTTTTTTTTTTTTACGCTGGTTCGTTTACTAATTCTGGCACAGCGGCTACGCTTTCACTGTGATTTTATACTAATCTTTGTTTTTCGTGTGTGTGTGTGTGTGTGTGTGTGTGTGTGTGTGTAAGATGAGTTTATCAAATAACTCTTCTCACGCTGCGAGGAAGTGTAGCGTCGTGGACAAAATACAGGGACACAAAAATTCGTCTTGAATTTGTCCCCACTGGAAAACGAGCAAGGCGCGGCTTCACCCGGCTGTCTTGTGTCCGCCTCCCGCTGTATGATCAGTTTGCAACGTGCTGAGTTCCATTTCATCTGTAAACGATTCCATTCTGCGCCTCATCTACCATGAAGAGTTTCCGTGTGTGTGTGTGTGTGTGTGTGTGTGTGTGTGTGTGTGTGTGTGTGTGTGTGTGTCTGTGTGTGTGCGTGTATAGATACCAGTGTGTGGTATAACAAAGTTTTGAGTAACAGCATGTCCTTTTTTTTGCTCCCCAGGTGTCCCAGCTCTAACGTCCTCAGGTAAGGGCAGGGGCGGTAACGGTGGCCTGGGTGTGTAGGTTAGCTGTCACGTTCCCCCGCGCCGCCTGACACCACCCCGGGGACAGGGTATTTAGCCTCCGGAGCGCCAGGGCCCCTTTCTCCACCACGGTGCCATATTGGCACGGGGGGAGGGGGATTCTGGCCCACGTATGGCGCCCATTGTTACCCGCGGAGTGTCAGGTGGTGTGGCCCTCTCTCTCTTTCTCTCTCTCTCTCTACTGTTTTTTTCTTTCTTTAACAAGTAGATCAATTGCACTTTGTAATTCGACGGCACGTAGCTCCTCCTTTCAGATATATATATATATATATATATATATATATATATATATATATATATATATATATATATATATATATATATATATATATATATATATATATATATATATATATATAGAATAAAAGGTGACGAGTTCTCGTACCACCACCTTACCAAATTTTCCTTTCCATAGTATGTACAAGTATAACACACACACACCAATCCATCCATATGCACCTGGCTGATCTTAACACCTTGTCGTTATGCCACTGTAATGATACTCCTTAATATTTCTTTATTACACAGGTGTTACACAGTAGCTAACCAATTTACTCTTGTCACTTTCCACTGTTGTTTTTCCCCGCTGTTGAATTGATTACTTCGTGTTGCATTGATTACTTCGTAGTTCACTGTTTTTGTTCAGGTTCAGTACTGAATGCATGTACTGACGGGTTCCCCTTCCTTTGTTTCTGTGCAGTGACCAGCGGCGCGGGGCGGCAGGTGGTGGGGAGCTTGTCGGTGGTCTTCATACTCCCAGTCCTGTTCCACTACCTCCGCCACCATTGAGGTTGGTAAGGACGCAATTTGATACAACAGTGTATATTGTTCAGGAGTAAAGAGCTCAGAGGAGGGGCACTGAGTAGTAATGGAGAGGGAAGGAGTTGCATTCTTCTGGGTTACGAAATTAAATAGATATAAAAACTTAATTATGTTTATTAGTGAAAACGATACCTCTAAGACTCTCCGGAGCCAAACTAGGGCAAATTTCAAGCAACAAAATGTATATAAAAAATAAAGTCTTCAGACTTAGTTCACTGGGAAGCTCGTTACTCGCAACACTACGGGTCCACAGAGTCTGACACCCTAGGAACACTTATCTTTACATCAATGATCAGGATGAAGCTGTAGCAGTAGCACGTCCCGCGAGCAGCACAGCAGACTAGAGGCCTAGAGACCTGGGGTGGAATAAGGTTTTTTCGTTAGTTGTGCTGTAAATTTGTCACCTGAGGAGAGCCGAACACGGTAAAATTGTGTCACTGGGCCTGTGTTCCATCCCGCTGATTGATCTCTATACTACGTATTCCCGTCTTGCAGTAAATTGACTTTGTACTTCTGTCAAAAATCTCCTTTATTTCCATAATATTTACATCTCAAGGGATGTAAATATTATGCCACAGTGCTTCCAGGTTTGTCATCAAGTGACATTAATTAAGATCAGTGTAAAAAATTTGCCTACTTTATATTTTTTTTTTATTTTTTTGCAGGAGGAGGCAGTAGACACCTGCCGAAACGATAATTACTCCCAGTGAGGTCTAAAGCACTGTTCAGGGGGTGCTGTGAACTTATCATTAAACCCAGCTGTGACCTCACTGAACGTTTCCCTTTGTGTCTCACAACACAAGGGGGTAGTCACAGCCTGCCCTCTAAAGACAACTCTCTTCCTCCACACAAAACTACAAGCACCTAATAACACACACACCCTTCACTCAAAAAATTTTAAAATCATGGCGACTCCTACACCAGCCTCGGAGTCCCCATCTGGGGAGGGGACCATAAATGTCCCCAGGTCAGACTGCCTTTCCGTCGACGACCGTAAGTGTCTTGACACCCCCCTCAACTTTTTCTTCATTAACTTCTGCAACATTCGCGGTCTAAGATCTAATTTTCAATCTGTAGAACACCACCTCTCCTCTTCTAAACCTCATCTTCTTTTCCTCACTGAAACTCAGGTGTCTGAGGCAACTGACAGTAGCCCCTTTTCTGTTCCCTCCTACTTTCTCTATCCTCATTTTCGATCCAAAGCTGGATGCTGCGTTTATGTGCGCAATGACTTAACCTGCTCTCGTGCCCACGCTCTTGAATCTTCCGAGTTTTCCACCATCTGGCTTCGACTACAGAGTCATTCTCATACTAAATTTATCTGTGCTGTATACCTCTCTCCTAACTCCTCTGACTATAAGAAATTCTTTGACTACTTAACTTCCAAAGTGGAGCACATTCTGACCCTCTTCCCTTTTGCAGAGATCTCCATTCTTGGAGACTTCAATGTTCACCACCAGCTTTGGCTTTCCTCTCCCTTCACTGACCATCCTGGTGAACTAGCCTACAACTTTGCTATCCTCCATGACCTAGAGCAATTGGTGCAACACCCTACTCGTATTCCTGACCGTCTTGGAGATACGCCCAACATTCTTGACCTTTTCCTGACCTCTAATCCTTCTGCTTATGCTGTCACCCTTTCTTCTCCGTTGGGCTCCTCCGATCACAATCTCATATCTTTATCTTGTCCTATCACTCCAATCCCTCCTCAGGATCCCCCTAAGCGAAGGTGCCTCTGGCGTTTTGCCTCTGCTAGTTGGGGGGACCTGAGGCGGTATTTTGCTGATTTTCCTTGGAATGACTACTGCTTCCGTGTCAGAGACCCGTCTTTGTGTGCTGAGCGCATAACAGAGGTGATAGTGTCTGGCATGGAGGCGTACATTCCTCACTCTTTTTCTCGTCCTAAACCTTCTAAACCTTGGTTTAACACAGCTTGTTCTCGTGCTATACATGATAGAGAGGTGGCCCACAAAAGGTACTTAAGCCTTCCTTCACCAGAATCTCATGCACTTTATATTTCTGCCCGGAACCATGCCAAGTCTGTTCTCCAACTAGCCAAAAACTCCTTCATTAACAGAAAATGTCAAAACCTTTCAAGATCTAACTCCCCTCGTGATTTCTGGCATCTAGCCAAAAATATCTCCAATAACTTTGCTTCTTCTTCTTTCCCTCCTCTACTTCAACCAGATGGCACCACTGCTATCACATCTATTTCTAAAGCTGAACTCTTTGCTCAAACCTTTGCTAAAAACTCTACCTTGGACGATTCTGGGCTTGTTCCTCCCTCTCCTCCACCCTCTGACTACTTCATGCCTCGTATTAAAATTCTTCGTAATGATGTTTTCCATGCCCTCGCTGGCCTAAACCCTCAGAAGGCTTATGGACCTGATGGGGTCCCTCCTATTGTTCTCCGAAACTGTGCCTCCGTGCTTGCACCTTGCCTAGTCAAACTCTTTCAGCTCTGTCTGTCAACATCTACCTTTCCTTCTTGCTGGAAGTTTGCCTACATTCAACCTGTTCCTAAAAAGGGTGACCGCTCTAATCCCTCAAACTACCGTCCTATTGCTTTAATTTCCTGCTTATCTAAAGTTTTTTAATCTATCCTCAACAGGAAGATTCTTAAACATCTATCACTTCACAACCTTCTATCTGATCGCCAGTATGGCTTCCGTCAAGGACGCTCTACTGGTGATCTTCTGGCTTTCCTTACTGAGTCTTGGTCATCCTCTTTTAGAGACTTTGGTGAAACTTTTGCTGTTGCCTTGGACATATCAAAAGCCTTTGATAGAGTCTGGCACAAAGCTTTGATTTCCAAACTACCCTCCTACGGTTTCTATCCTTCTCTCTGTAACTTCATCTCAAGTTTCCTTTCTGACCGTTCTATTGCTGCTGTGGTAGACGGTCACTGTTCTTCTCCTAAATCTATTAACTGTGGTGTTCCTCAGGGTTCTGTCCTGTCACCCACTCTCTTCTTATTATTCATTAATGATCTTCTAAACCAAACTTCTTGTCCTATCCACTCCTATGCTGATGATACCACCCTGCACTTTTCCACGTCTTTTCATAGACGTCCAACCCTTCAGGAGGTAAACATATCACGCAGGGAAGCCACAGAACGCCTGACTTCTGATCTTTCTAAAATTTCTGATTGGGGCAGAGCAAACATGGTATTGTTCAATGCCTCAAAAACTCAATTCCTCCATCTATCAACTCGACACAATCTTCCAGACAACTATCCCCTCTTCTTCAATGACACTCAACTGTCCCCCTCTTCTACACTGAACATCCTCGGTCTGTCCTTTACTTATAATCTGAACTGGAAACTTCACATCTCATCTCTAGCTAAAACGGCTTCTATGAAGTTAGGTGTTCTGAGACGTCTCCGCCAGTTTTTCTCACCCCCCCAGCTGCTAACTCTGTACAAGGGCCTTATCCGTCCATGTATGGAGTATGCTTCACATGTCTGGGGGGGTTCCACTCATACTGCTGTTCTAGACAGGGTGGAATCAAAAGCTTTTCGTCTCATCAACTCCTCTCCTCTAACTGACTGTCTTCAGCCTCTCTCTCACCGCCGCAATGTTGCATCTCTTGCTGTCTTCTACCGCTATTTTCATGCTAACTGCTCTTCTGATCTTGCTAACTGCATGCCTCCCCTCCTTCCGCGGCCTCGCTGCACAAGACTTTCTTCTTTCTCTCACTCCTATTCTGTCCACCTCTCTAACGCAAGAGTTAACCAGTATTCTCAATCATTCATCCCTTTCTCTGGTAAACTCTGGAACTCCTTGCCTGCTTCTGTATTTCCACCTTCCTATGACTTGAATTCCTTCAAGAGGGAGGTTTCAAGACACTTATCCACCAATTTTTGACCACTGCTTTGACCCTTTTAGGGACTGGCATTTCAGTGGGCATTTTTTTTATTAGATTTTTGTTGCCCTTGGCCAGTATCCTTCCTACATAAAAAAAAAAATAAAATAAAATTGTAGTGCAATAAATTGCAATAAAACCTTTGTCACTCCTGGTCCACCATATACTCGTACTCGTATTCAGTAGCGATATGCGTCACCTCCCCCGTAAAACTAGGTCTTGCAAGTGTTAGTTCATACAACACTAAACCAAACACCAGTAAAGGTAAACTACTCATCACTTGCCTCTGACTTTACAGACGATGACGTAACCGAGCTGTGCGTAGACGCGCCTCCACGCTTCCCCTCCTGCTAGATTCCTGTGGTGGAGAGAACGCCGCTCTTCCCTCCCTCTCTCCTTCCCTCCATACAGGTTAGGGTGGCCATCAGCGTCCACCGTCCCCTTCCCCCTCCCCCCGTGTGCAGCCTCCGGGGGCAGGAGGAGGCGGACGTCAGCTGGGGCGGGGCAAGGCGTCATTCTCCAGCATCTGCGGGAAGAACAAAACAGGGGTTCTCCGTTCCCACCAAAGAAGAGTCTCCCAAATGTTATCAAGGACAAGGAAAGTCTATATGTATATTCACTTCCCATCCAGACAATTAAGTGTAAACAAAAACGAACACTGCAAACCTTGGTGCCGTCGGTGATAAATTGACAGACGTACTGCTGCTCTCACCTCGCCGTCACCCAGGCCAGGAACGTGTGCCAGTGCGTGTCTCGCCTCGACGCGTCCCTGTGTTTGTGCAGCAGTGCAGCAGTCCATCTGGCCGCGCCGCCACATCGCCGCGGAACGTCTGGCTCATCTATGCTCGGTCAGCCCATTCTGTCTGTGGAAGAAATGCATTTTTTTTTTTTATCTTATATCAATGTTTCGTTTTTTATAAAGCAATTTTGATCCATGTTTGCACTGCAAGTGGCCAGAGTTATGTAATGATTTCTGAAGTATTATGTAGGATGAAAGGAGCATGTCGACAAGTGTTGACTCAAATCGCTTAACACCCGACTATAAAATAACATGCGCTCGTCCACGGTTCATTTACATTGTTCATACAACTACTCGACAGACCATTTTACTTTAGCCCCGAAACTTTGATAGTTTCCTTGGATACCGAAAAAGATTGGATACAGAAGAAGAAATGTAGGTCTTTGGGAAGAGGATGTCACAGATTAGTTCACCTTCCATCCCCATGCAAGAGGCTGTCCCTCTTCAGCAGAAAAGACGATTCTATGGATAAATTCCAGCTCGTATTGGACACGGAATTGGCCACCACCGGGACGCGCCTGGCCACACAGGAACAAGCCCAACTCGCAAGGTGACAAATGTCGACTCTCACCCACAACTGCCGCGGTGACAAGCGATAAAAATTTGAGTCTGCCCTCAATCGGATCCCATTTTCTGTGCCATCAATCACGAGACGCAATCACCGGAAACAAAGAAGATGGGACGCTTGCCCAGCCCTCGAGGCGGAGTGTCAAAAAAGGCGTGTTCGCTTCTGTTGTCCGCGGCTTCCTTTCTTCTTGCTATTGGCTTTCTAACTGAGTGAGAAAAATAACATTTACTTTGTTACTGTGACATCCACGCCGATAGAAAACCGCTGCTACGCCTCCCAATTGATTTTTTAGTCGTGCGAGGCTTTTCAAGGGATAGTGTTGGGTAGTGCTCGTCTTCGTAAAACAGATGGGAACGTCAATTTTTTCCCAGGGTCATGTCACGCCGGGTCATTTAGGAGACAGATCAGATGGTCCTCTTTCGGAGACCAATCACACCCGAGCCAATAGAAGGCCACGGGTCGCCCTGTGATCAAGGCCATTGGTTGAGAGGAATATATGACGTCATAAAGAATGCTGGCGACGGTTCACCTGGCCAAGGCTCAGCTCACCTGCCCCTAATGAGCTCTGTGTAAACGAGATTCGAAACCTACTTATTGATCAGAGAGAGAGAGAGAGAGAGAGAGAGAGAGAGAGAGAGAGAGAGAGAGAGAGAGAGAGAGAGAGAGACCTTATCCTAATTAAGCAAGGGCAGTACATCATTAACCTGGTTATTTCGAGCCGTTCTTTACCTTTCTACTCCCAGGTGTTACTGATGAGTTTACCAATTAATCAACCCCTTTCTACTTAATTCTGAAACTCGCGTGTTTTTCCTACTAGATTTCGTTTTTTTTTTTTCGTTTACTTTCATTCTCATTTACTGAAAACTGTTCTCTCCTAACCTCTCGTAACAATATTTTTCTTTCCCTGACGGTCCTCAAAGTTACTTTTTGGTAAATAGGGATAAAAGACAATCACGGAATTTGTTTTATGATACCTGAGGCACTAAAATTCTTAAGATTATATTTAAACCATTACTCTTATTTGCTTTAACTATTATCATTTTCCCATGCTGTCAAGGAAAATAGTCAGATATAACATTCATTACTTTAAGCACTATACAGTCGATGTTCATTTCCATAACTTTTTATATATTCAACCAGATCGTTCAATATATATATATATATATATATATATATATATATATATATATATATATATATATATATATATATATATATATATATATATATATATATAATATTTTTTTATTATTATTATTAATATATATATATATATATATATATATATATATATATATATATATATATATATATATATATATATATATATATATATATATATATATATATATATATATATATATATATATATATATATATATATATATATATATATATATTTTTTTTTTTTTTTATTATTACTATTTTTTTTTCATTTATTTATTTATTTTTGGGGAGTCTATCATCCCAATACCTTTCCTTATTACACCCCCTTAATATAACTTTGACTTATAAGTTTAGGAGTAAAAAAAAATCCCACTGATGGTGCTATTAATTTTAGGTCAGATTACTTGCTTTGATGGCGTGTTTTTCCGGCGTGTTGCGGGGCGGCATGGTGGTAGGAAACCCGCATAGTGTTACCGACAGACGCAGGGTTCCTGGCAGCGCGATACAGTCGGGCGCGATTGTAATTAACCGTTTTACGAGACAGATCTACGATACGTTTGAGCAGCGAGGCTAATCATCCCGCCCCTCACTCTTTTCCCCGCACACTTATGCCTAACCGTAGCTGGGTCGCGGGGAAACTGTTTTATTGGTTACCCGCCGCTCACTGCCTCCTAATTTTGGCTCCGGAAAAGGGTAGCGAGTATTACCTCCAGTACAAGTTGCCGCCGAGTTGTCACTCACTCAAGAGCTTATGAGCGTTCACGTGACAACTAACCCCGGCACTTAAAATATGACTATACACTTGTTTCCTAAAGTTGGGAAGTACTTTCTGAAGCTAGGAGAGAGTTTTCGCTATGTGAGTCACTTTTTCTAGCTTAGAAAAGGGTTATTTTTTTTTTTTCAAAGTAGGGTCTGTCACTTTTTTAAAGTTAGCAGAACGTCGATTTCTTAAGCCAGGGAATTTCGTCACTGGTTCGCCATAAGACTCTTGCGTGGCGACAAGCAAGATGGCTGTACTGCTGCGTGGCCGTCGTGATGACCACTCTGGCCACCAGAGACCGCCCTCCCGCGCCGCGCCTGCCCCTGGAGTGGGAGGGTGACACTGTACTCCTACGTGTGTGTATTCTTAAGACATGAGGCTGACATGATGGCGTCAGCATCCAAGTGCTTTGGACATACTATTTTCTTTACGGGAAATGTACCGAACATTTATTAGCCTTTGTCAGTGTGAAGGCGGATATGGTAACCACTAAGAAATGTAATTTTTCTAAATATATACCTGATTTTAATAATGAAACTTTATGCTGATGCAAAAGTCGAGTAAAAGTACCGACTTGTCCAAAAACTGCGATGGCCTTACACGTTTCCTTTGGTCACGTCAGGAGGGTTGCCGTGGGGACACAGGCCACCCGGCGACACTCTTACTACTACTAGTTCATCTCCTCCTCCTCTTCCCCTTTACGTCAAGAATTTTTGTATATATAAATACCTATGAGTGTAAAGTTTTGTATGTAAAATTGTACATATGCTGATTAAAAATTATAATGAATGTTAACATAAAGATGTTTCTAGTTCCCGCATCTGTGGCACATTAGAAATGATAGGCGTATTATTTTAGGTTTTCCTCCATCTATTACTTTACCTTGTTCTCCTTGATTTTGCCATTAAGATTTTAGTTTTAAGGTGTAATAGTGATGGTTCCAATGAAATTTGCGCTATCGTACAGTCCATGAACAAGTAACAATGCTCCAGGACCATTTAGTAATATGAAGGTGAACGAAAGTTACAAGTATACATGTTCATTCATCGCCGTGTATCGATTGCTTTCGCTCATTTTCTGTTCTATCGATCTCTGGAGTGTCAAACTTTCTCATGCGTCACTGTACACCTGGCCTGGAGCTGCAGGTGACCGCGGCTGCCGGCACTGCGCTCAAGGCTCAGGCGCAGCGCAGAGTCCAACCACAGCCCAGTTTGCGACGTCATTTTGCATTTCTTTTCGAGTCCACCGTAGCCAGACATGTTTCCGTGTACTAGTCACCGTGTCAGTACTTTATGCGTGGTCAGGCAGGCAGGTCTGGCCTCTGGGGAGACTCGCGGCGAACCAAAGTAGCCAAATACTATATAGTAGACTCTACACGTCGCCAGCCTCCCCAGCAGTCAGCTCACCACTGTCTCGCCCCATCGGTTGCCTATAATTCTAGTGTACAAGGTGTGTACTATATTGTTTGACATTAAAAATGTTTAATATACTTTGTGGTTTAAGTTTTCTCCCTTCGGAGATTGAAACCTATTAGTGTTAGTCTGGGTCTAATAAGATTAACTGTACTCATAATGTAGCAAATGATTCAAACCTTTCACCATTATCAAAGGTAATCCTTATTAATAAGATTTGAAGAGCTTCTTTGACTGCAAATTATCTTCATTTCCGGACATGAAAGGATCTATTTGGGGACGTGCAGACTGATAATAGGATGTTAGCATGTTATACCTTTATCATATTTACGCTCCAGGTCATGAAAACACTGACGCTATGACAGGAAAAACATAACGCAATTAAAAAACAAAATATCGCAAAGGGATACATAGTCTTCCTGCACCAATTAAATTCTACCTTCACCAATTACATTTAGACTTCTTAACAACGATTACGAGGATTTATGGATCCACGCAGCACCCAGGAAGTAAAGAAGACCTTCGGAAACACACAGCACTATAACCTGATCTTAACTGCCATCTCAACCTAAAGAGAGGTAACAACAGTAAGTACAAGAGAGGCACTGCTAAGAATCGTAAAAGAATCGTGGAAGCTGCAAAAAAACATGAGGCCTACACGCGGCAGTCGCTGCATAAAACTCATACCTATTTCCACCTACTATCCTCATTATCTAATCTTCCACTGAATCTTCCTGATAACTATCTGATAAGAGTCTATATCATTAATCTCTCGTTATTTGAGAGGCACTTCCTGCGCCTTTTTTTTTTTTTTTATCATCAAATCTGAACCCATCATTTCTTGTTTTATCCTGACTGCTAGTGAATAGAAAGAAGATTGTTGGGCCGAGAGAATGTTGAGCTGATTAAGAGAAAAGAACATGGAGGAAAAAAAAAATCAAGGATACTGCAGGTAAGGAAGGCAGCTGCTGGGGATGAAAACATTACGAGACTAAAAAACAAGGAGTGAATGGAGTCTAGAGTGGTGGTGGTGGTGGTGGTGTAAAAAGAAAAGTAGTAGTGGTGGTACTAGTAGTAGTAACAATAGTAATAATAACAGTAGTAACAGCAGTAGTAGTGCTGGTGGTGGTGGTGGTGGTGGTGGTAGTAGTAGTGGTGGTAGTAGTAGTAGTAGTGGTAGTTGTAGTAGTAGTAGTAGTAGTAGTAGTAGTAGTAGTAGTAGTAGTAGTAGTAGTAGTGGTGGTAGTGGTGGTGGTCGTAGTAGTAGTAGTAGTAGTGGTGGTGGTGGTGGTGGTGGTAATAGTAGTGGTGGTGGTGGTGGTAATAGTAGTGGTGGTGGTAGTAGTAGTAGTAGTAGTAGTAGTAGTAGTAGTAGTAGTAGTAGTAGTAGTAGTAGTAGTAGTAGTAGTAGTAGTAGTAGTGGTGGTGGTAGTAGTAGTAGTAATAGTGGTGGTGGTGGTGGTAGTAGTAGTAGTAGTGGTGGTAGTAGTAGTAGTAGTGGTGGTAGTAGTAGTTGTAGTGGTGGTAGTAGTAGTAGTAGTGGTGGTAGTAGTAGTGGTGGTAGTAGTAGTGGTGGTAGTAGTAGTAATAGTGGTGGTAGTAATAGTAATAGTGGTAGTAGTAGTAGTAGTAGTAGTAGTAGTAGTGGTGGTGGTAATAGTAGTAGTAGTAGTAGTAACAGTAGTGGTAGTAGTAATAGTGGTGGTAGTAGTAATAGTGGTGGTAGTGGTGGTGGTGGTGATAGTGGTGGTGGTGTTGGTAGTAGTAGTAGTAGTAGTAGTAGTAGTAGTAGTAGTAGTAGTAGTAGTAGTAGTAGTAGTAGTAGTAGTAGTAGTAGTAGCAGCAGCAGTAGTGGTGGTTGCGGTAGTAGTAGTAGTAGTGGTAACAGTAGTACTAGTAATAGTAATATTATTATTATTATTATTATTATTATTATTATTTTTATTATCATGTAGTAGTAGTAGTAGTAGTGGTGGTGGTGGTGGTGGTGGTGATAGTAGTAGTAGTAGTAGTAGTGGTGGTGGTGGTAGTAGTAGTAGTGGTGATGGTATAGTAGCAGTAGTAGTAGTAATAGTGGTGGTAATAGTAAGTGGTGGTAATAGTAATAGTGGTGGTGGTGGTGGTGGTGGTGGTGGTGTTGGTAGTGGTAGTGGTAGCAGTAGTAGTAGTAGTGGTGGTTGTGGTAGTATTAGAAATAGTAGTACTAGTGGTAACAGTAGTACTAGTAATATTATTATTAATTATTATTATTAGTAATAGTAGTAGTAGTAGTAGTAGTATAGTAGTAGTAGTAATAGTAGCAGAAGTGGTAGTAGTGATGGTGGTGATGGTGTTAGTGGTTAGTATTAGTAGTAGTAGTAATAGTAGCAGCAAAGTGGTATTAGTAGTAGTAGCAGTAATAAAGTGGTGGTGGTAGTAGTAGTAGTAGTAGTAGTAGTAGTAGTAGTAGTAGTAGTAGTAGTAGTAGTAGTAGTAGTAGTACTAGTAAAGTAGTAGTAGCAGCAGCAGAAAAGTGGTATCAGTAGTAGTAGCAGTAGTAAAGTGGTGGTGCTGGTAGTAATAGTAGTAGTAGTAGCAGTAGTAGAGTGGTGGTGGTGGTGGTGGTAGTAGTAGTGATAGTAGTAGTAGTGGTAGCAGTAGTGGTGGTGGTAATGGTAGTGGTGGTGGTAGTGGTAGTAGTAGTAGCAGCAGCAGCTTAAGTAGTAAAGTCGTGGTAGTAGCAGCAGTAGTAATGGTGTAAGTAGTGAAGTGGTACAAGTAATAGAATAAATTAATTTTCGCATCATCACCCTTGTATTAGGCGAGAAATTTATGGAAACAGTCCGAGTCGGCACACGAGATCACATTTATTTGGCTTCATGAAGGAAACAATAGAGCTTCCTTTCGTACCACTCTCTATTAAGAACCTGATTTTATTAGGGTTCAGTTATAATAAAGAAAAAAAAAAATGAAGAAAACCAACATCGACAGCCACGTGGGCAAACTACTGAAAGGACGATGACCTGAATTATTTCCTTGCGCTCGGACAGGAGATAATCGGCAGGTAAATTAATCAGGTTAAAGGTATTTGATATTCGTTGATACTAAGGCGAGGATAAACATGAAATCTGCTTAAATGCGCGCGTTACAACGTTAATTCACCTCAAATCATTGCGCAATTAAGACGTGAAAAATCAAGCTGCATTTTAACGCGGCAAGATATTTTTTTTTTTTTTTTTTTTTTTAAGGGTCTGTATAGCACAAGTTTTACGAGCTAATTTTACCTTCAGATGTCTGGAGAGAAGAAAACAATGAAACTGGTCATTAGACACACCTTAGGAAGCATAAAAGTGGAGGCCAGTGTCCGTCTCCCTCCTTCGTGGGGCCGGAAGCTCTCATGGTGAAGCGGGACTAACAGGTTGGCACCAAGTTCTGGGCTTCACAGGGGTCCCCTCCAATGGAAGCTGACGAACTCTGAAACCACGAACCTACGGATAATTCATGTTTCACTGGTGTAACACTCACTAAGGTTAATTAGTATAAAACTAACGTAGAAAAAAAATAAAAATAAATAAATAAATAAATAAATTAGATAAATAAATAAATAAAAATAATAATCACCGTTTGATTATTCGTTTCTTTACGGCTCTGAATGACAGTAAAACTTTCAGTCTCGAAAGGGAAATGAAGCAGAAACCGTAACGTGCAGATATAGTTAATTCGTTTCACTGATACCAAGGACTTCATTCTGACTACTACATATATTATACGAAGCTCTGAAAGGACATGACGTTCAGTGTCTCACGCGTGAAGTGAAGTAGAATGTCATGTGTCAATTTAGTCATAAGAAATTAATTAGTTAACGAGAACTTAACGAGAGTAATAATTCCACAAGCACACACACGAGGCGGTTTTTATTTAATCAGCGTAATGCAGCATTACCTTGACTTCCCTATTCTAATCTACTTCTGAGAAGTTTAATTAATGGAAAGCAAGCAGAATAATAGATTTTAATGTTACGAGCAAACTAATTAGTCAATGCAAAGATAGAACGAACTGTAAGGTACTACAAGAGACGAAGTAATTATATTGTAGTAATTATTTTTAGTTTATTAGGTCTCTCTAGTCCTTGTCTCCTATTGTAAGATAAAAGCAATAAAATCAAGATTTCCTGATTGTAGTCTTTCATTACACTCATCTACTCACATAAACAAGCTATTTGAAAAGCATATATCCATCATCGCCTTCGTCTCCTACTTGTAAAAAAAAAAAAAATACTAAGTAATGAAAAATTAAAAAGATAATTAATTAAAAAAACAAAAAGGCACTCATTTTATAACCACTAATTTCAACACGCTCCCTGCACTTTTCTGACGAGTGTTCATACCACTGGTAAAACTTGTTAAAATTTTTCATTCCCTTCCTTTGACCCTCTTAACACCGAAAATTCCAACTAAATGTCAACCATGATTTTAAATTAATGGGGCGTGTACTGATTGGGAGGAGCGAACGAGGATGACCTGTCTTTTGGTCGAAACGCATTAATTATTCAATTCTAACCTGAAAACAAAGTTTAATTCTACACGTCTCTGGGAAGCGAGGAATATTACTTATCTCACCAAGCTGATTAATGTTCACCCTCGGATGCCTACTCACCTAAATTGCCCATCAGGAATTAAATTAAAGGTTTCCTGTGCGCATCCACAACTATCGAGTAAAAACTCTGGTTCATTTCAGTCTATCTTACATGACTCAAAGAAAGAATTATGAATTAGGTAATAGTATAACCTGAAGTTAAATGTTTCGTAAAATATAATGCACAACTTGACATGAGATATTTAATTTCTGAAGGTGGTGTAATATAATGAAGAATCATCGGTGAAATTATTCCTCGAACTTCTACGAAATAATAGGGTCACGAGAATATTACAGAGCATCATACTGGGGCATATTGTGCAAGACTTGCATTTCTTCATATGATCTAGCGAACATGGACACAAATGCAGAGAAAGACAATGACAAAAACAGTTAAAAAGAAAAACAATGAAAAGAACAAAGAAAGACAAAAACAGACAAAACAAAGATAAACAGAAAGCCAGTCTAATAGACAAAGCCAGTCTGACAAACAGGCACAGAAACAGACAAACAGGTAGAGACAGCTAGACCAACACTGTACTTGTGAGTGTGATCGGACATACGAATTGAAGCGTTACGTTTCAGAAGTCTTAGTCCGCCACAAAGTATCAGTCAGCGGTTCATTTAATATTCACGCTTCTGCCTACATCTTGCAACAGAACGCACATGACTTAACCAATACACAGAGCTTCCGAGCAAGAGCACACGTAATTCAACACGAGAACACTCACACATTGCAATGCTAAAAATGCAAGAGTAGCATTCAAATATCAAACACTAGATCACTGTTGTAAACTCGTTTCATACTGTCCTAACTCGTCCCTTCCCTTCCCTTCCCTCCAGCTTTCCAGCACTTCAACACTCATCCCCTCTTCTCTACCATTCCCCCTCTACCTCCCTCTCTCCTACCATTCCCCCTCCATTCCCCTCGCTCCATCTCTTACTAACTCCTTCGCTTCCCCGTTCCTTTCTCACTCTAATTGTCTACTTACTCCCACCTACCATCCTAACCCCATTCCTCGCTACCGTCTCCCCCTCCACTCCCAGGTAACAGAAGAACGAGCCAAGAACGTAATCACCATCAGGCCTCAAGGGCACGCTGCTAATCTGATACACCACCAGCAGAACGGTTGTGATTCGTGTTCATTACTACACACTTCTCCCATTTTGAGCAATTTCTCCTCTATTAAAGACATTAGCTTTGTGTAAGCACCAGTTAGAGAAATCATCGAAGTAGGATCTCTATTTCTCCATGTTTTGAGTCGCGTTCATAAATAGAGTAAATAAAAATATGAATAAAGATGTAAAAGTTTATAATAGTTGTATCTACTTGCGTCCATAATTATAAATCTAACAAGTCCTACATAAATATAACGAATAATTAAGAAGTTTCCTGTTGCTATATGCCTATGTATGTTCTCGTTACAGCTGATAAATAACTTATACATTAAAAAAAATAAAATGTTTAATAAGAATTAGTTATATACTATGCTATGTATTTCCATAATCAAAATAAATAGTGAAGAGAAACAATACATCATTTTCCTTTCTTCCCTGTAATCTTGTATACTAAAACTAAGACAGAAATAACGAACATCGAAAGAGCTTGACACGTACCTCGTCCGCTGCGTGGCTGCCGGCAAATAGACCTCACAGTTCTTCACCTCCCGGCCTCTTACTTCATGAGTCTCGAGCCTCGCGAGCAACAGGTATTAAAGCTTCGTATCAAATTACTGGTTGTACATATTGCTCAGTCTGCACACTGCTGTATTCCCGTGTATTCTTTGAAAGTATATGAATAAAAGTATGTGAAAAAGGTGGTGAGAAAAGGGAAAGTAAAGTAAATGAGGGTAATGGAAACCTGAGAAACAATTAAGGGAAGGAAAAGAAAGAAAACGAAATGAGGAGGAAGAGGCAGACAATAGTTAAGTCTCTCTCTCTCTCTCTCTCTCTCTCTCAGCCTCGGTCAGCCAATATCGCCCGCCTCAGCACACTTGCATATTCCCTGAGCGTGGACGGTCCTGAAATGTTCTCATATTTATCAACTCCACCTGACACCTGTATTCGGCTTTGGGAGGGAGGGAGGAAGGGAAGGAGAGGAAGATGGAGAGGGAGAGGGACAGAGGGAGGAGGAGGAGGAGGAGGAAGAGAGTCAAGTGTAAAGAATATCTGAGCTGAATTCCGCTCGTATCTTCCTGGCAAATAAAAGAACATTTTGACACACACACACACACACACACACACACACACACATTTGGCGCATACACACACACACACACACACACACACACACACACACACACACACACAGAAAGAGAGAGAGAGAGAGAGAGAGAGAGAGAGAGAGAGAGAGAGAGAGAGAGAGAGAGAGAGAGAGTGTGTGTGTGTATGAGTGAGTGAGTTTGGAGAGAAGGAGGCAGCATGATAAATCCTTTCTTTCTCTCATTCACGGGGAGTTCTGAGAGGCGTGGATGTAACTCTCTGCAGCTGACCCAGAACACCCACGCCTTCCCTGACCTCAGTTCTACAAATCCTCCATTATTCAAATCCAGTTCTTCATATCGTACAGTGACATTTTTTTTGTCCTGAATATTCCAGTCATCTATCACCCGAGGCGTGTTTACTTATACTTGCTGCCCTTTGTGTGGTTGTATTTCCAGTATCTGTGATGCTACACTTAAAGAAAACATGGGATTCGATACCTTTATAGAAGATCCAATACATTTACAGAGGATCCAGTACTTTTATAAAACATCCAATACTTCAGTAATACTTTAGAGTGTATCATAAATGGAACAGAGAATATAAGACAGGTTACATTTCCCACTAATCAGATTGTAAGTTTTTTTTTCTGTTCTTTCCTTCACTACTCTCATTCTTCATTCATGTCATACTCCTCTCCTACTCCTCCTCCTCCTGTGCGACCCGCTTAAGTATGAGAAACACCAATTCACAAATTACTCTCGGGATATCCTTCCTTTTCTCAGTTCTTCAGGAAGTTACTGGCGCACAAGTTCATCAAAGGCTCTAAGGCTCGGGAGATGGCGGGGCGGAGATCGAGGAGAGGGATGGAAAGAGAGAAGCTGGAAGGAAGGAAGGAAGGAAAGGAGGGGAGGTGGCTCATCAGGCTGTAGGTTAGAGAAGCAAGGAAGGGGAGGAGTGAGATTGATTGAGAGAGGGGGAGGTTTGGGAAGGGAATAGATACAAGAGTAGAGTCTTAAAGGAATGTGTGGTTGTATTTAAGCTAGTATAAAAATTAGGAAACGGAAAGCCTGTTTTAAGGTTACACATAGGTTGAGGGTGTAATGAGAGAGGAGAGGAAGAGAGGGAAAAGGATTCCAAAGAGAAATCCTATGGGTAGGATTCTAAGGGAATTTCTGATCGCTTTTAGAAAATAAATTGAAAAAAAAAAACGGTTTAAAGTACTGGGAGAGATAAAAGAAGGAATGAGAAATATCAGGAAGGCACAAGTCTCTTTTAGGTCAAGACAAATTGAGAGAATACAGAGATTCTTTTCATTGTGCTGCTCGGTATTTTACGTGTAAATATTCAATTGGTAGTTCATAATTATCATTTTCAACGTTGAAAAACATTGTATCTGCATTTTTTTATCTTGATTACGTTCGTTTCTCAATTAAATTAAATTCTTTATAAAAGGAAATGCAGTGAATATTACACTGAGCATTTTTATTAATTAATGTTTTTCTTTCTAAGTTTTCTTTCTGAAATTCCACTTGATGCGTAATTATGCACGACTTAATTCGACCTGAAGACGCGCACTGCCACTCATGACCGGCCTGACTGAAGCTACTCGCCCTCTCAGCTTCCTGATCCTAATTTATGCTAATGAATTGCACATTACGGAAGGTTTATATTTTACTATATAATTTGACGCTGAGTGAGTCCAGACAATTTTTATGAAAAAGAAACAGAATTAAAGGAATAAATAGGCTAGAATTACTCAACTGTTCCATTTGCAATCACTGGTGTCTTTTGAAATCATACTCAGAACTTAACCTTCTGATTCCTAATGATAGCACAACACTTGTTGTCTTATTGACCAGCCCTTGACGATTCTAATTAGCGAAGATAAAACTACAGGCATGGGAGGCTTCAGCAACTCGATCACTGTTTTGCCATCAGCGGTGTGTTTTGAAATCATACTCTAAATTCATCCCTTTGATTGCTAATGAGAATACGATCCTTGCTTAATCCTAGACGATTTTTAAGGGCAAAAATATAACTACAAACACTAAAGACCTTTAGATACTCGATTACTTCATTAGGTATCAGTGGTGGGTCTCGAAATCATACTTTGAACTTGTCCCGAAACATTCTATCAAGGAACACACACAGCAGTCAATGAGGAGCCACAACAAAAGCAGAGGAGTCATCAAACACGAATTAGACCCCAATACGTGACGCTGATAAGTCATGTAATAGCACGAGGGTTGTCCAGTGGCTGCTCACAGACTACTGTTTGGTTCACGATCTTCCACGTCGCGGCTTCTCAAAGTGAGGCACTCCACCACCAAGGCTCTGAATCACTCGCTCGGGAAGGCAAGACTGGCGGAACTAATCGGGTTTCGACTCACGGGAAAGGGAGGACGGCACAAACAAAGGTACTTACTCCGAGCACTTGTAAAGACGGACTGCAACCAGACCAGTAACGGAAAGGTGAAGGACTTGCAGGACACTGAGGACGACGCTTTGGTAGATAACGAAGGAGGGACGGCAGAGGACTCGATGGCTGGCTAATTGTGTCGTCTTCTGAAACCCAAGCTTTGAGTCTGAAAGGTAATAGTACAAGCTTGTTAAGGAAGGTAATGAATAGGCTTTACCTGGTGTGTGTGTGTGCGTGTGTGTGTGTGTGTGTGTGTGTGTGCAGGAGGTAGTCATAATTCGTCAGTTTTAAAGAAAAGAGCAAACAGCTGTCCGCTAAGTGAAAAATGTACAAAGTACATAATATTCTTGCATGCTTGATTACCAAATAATTTACTGTCAAAAGACTACAAGAATTAAAGAAACCCAAATACAATACAAACAAAAAAGAACACCATTCTCTCTCGACCGGGCAAGACAACATTGCAATCCCTCCACATGGAAACAAACATTAACATTACAATTTAGAAATCACGAAACAAACTCGTACTAAACAAAAACAAGCACCGAAGCACGAGATATTCCTTCCCTCACCGCCAGCAGGAGCCTCGACCTTCAAGGATCAGCTGCCGCGCCTCAGGGAAAGGGAAAGTAGGATACACGAGGACGGAAAAAAGGCGCAAGGAGGATGAATGTTCCTGATAATCTCATTACCAACGACTTTAAAATCCTCCGAGAACTTGGGCCACGACTTTCACAACTCCTTCTGCGCCTCCGCCTGTAGGTCTAATTCTCCACACACACACACACACACACACACACACACACACAAGAAGGGCCAAGAAACTAACTCGGCAGGTGTTTCCGGTGAGCAACTTCTCATGCAAGTAATTAAGGTGAAGGTAATTAAAGGTACGAGCAATTGGAGTCCTCATTTATCGTGTACATGACTTTTGTCTCATTATGAACTGAGGAAGTTACAGCAGAACTAAGAATACAGTTTGGAGATTATTTTTAATGTGCTGCTCTCAGAGACGCAAGAATAAAAAAAAAGTTGATATATGAGAGTTAAATCTTTCAGTTATACAAAACCTGGAAACATGTTAAATTTTTTTCCATAGTCTTCTGTAACAATGAAAATAAACACAAATAACAAGGAGAGGAACCTATCCATAACACGATCATCAAAATATACAAGACATCAATGAGAAAAATAAAATAAATGTAAATAAAATAAATGTAAACAGTTCGATATAAACACAGATAATAAGGAAAGTAAATGACCAACACTGTAATTCAAATAAACGTATTAGCAATGATAGAAATAATCAACCAGTAACACTATCAAAATAATATTGGTATCAGAGAAGAAGCCACATCGATAACAAGCCACCTCCCGCCTAACTAAACAGCCAAACAAGTATAAGGAACAAGCGGAGTACCTCAGAATAATTACTACCTATCTATACTGCACACAAGGCTTTCAAGTGTCCCCGCAAATATTCCCTAATCAATGAATCAATGGCTAGTACCTATAGACATTTATCATCCCACATACTCAACGCATCAAACATCACCATCGTAAAGTGGTAATTGAAGGCCTTTTAAGTCTCCTGGGATGCACTAGAAGCCTGCACACCAACTTAAATACTCTCAAACACCCTCTTCACCGGCTATAACCTTCCATCTGAGTACTAAACTCCCTCTATCGCTCTGTAAACGCCTCTATACCCATAAAAGACGCGGAAGACGCAGTTTGTTTACCTCTAAACACACCTTTCCTGGCTGGCCTTACACCTACTCTTGAATATGCATAAAGACTTGCTATAAAAAGTATTACTGTATTGTGTAACTGCGAGGGGAAGAACCGAGGCTCTGCTACCTGTGTGAGTATAGTCTCCTTCTTTCTCTCCGTCTCTATGAACTCCCTTACCTCTCCTCCTCCTCCTCCTCCTCCTCTTCCTACTTCTGCTCCTCCTCGTCATCATCACTGACAACCATTACGGGTGGAGTGCAGGACAAAGGCCTCTTCTAACTTTCCATGATCTTTTCTTTGTTATTCGCCTATTACCTCGCTATGAGGGCTGGCGGGAATAAGCTCACACACACACACACACACACGCACCGTCCATTACAACTGAGTGCGGTGAAAATGAAAACTGAACGAGAGTAATGCAGAGAGAGAGAAAAGTACTAAAAAAAAGCAGGAGTTGATGGTACGAAGAGACTCTGATCCACACTCCTGCTTCGGTGCTTCTGTCTGTGTTGGGCGAGTGGTACAGACGAGACTCACTTCTGCTGAGAATGAGTGTACTGGGGAAATAGGTTTGTAATGTTACTAGATTATGCATCGCTCCAAACGAGCAGTGTAAGGAGAGGATTGAGTGTGGAGGAAGTGAGAAGGAAGAGAAAGGAAGGGAATGATTAATAAAAGGAACAGCGATGAGAGGAATGAAGGAAAGATTGTGAAAGTGTTATAGTATATAAGTTGATTTTATTTTTATTATCATTATGATTCTTATCATTGCAATTACTATTATTATTATTACTATTATTATTATTATTATTACTATTATTATTATTATTATTATTATTATTATTATTATTATTATTATTATTATTCATTATCTATTTTATTCATTCATTATAACGCACCTCGTCCGTCTCTTGTTTTGAGTGCCTTTGTTGCTGTGCCCGCGTCCCCCGCGCTAGTGAAACTTGAGGGAGTCGGTTTGGTGCTCAGTCATAGCGTTCCTTGCTTCTCTCTGTGTCCGCTACCCGTGTATGTGATAAACTCAAGTGCTGTGCTTACCGCTCCCTGTTACACATTGCTGACAGCGGTGCCAACAATACAAGAGGAATGAAGAGTATATGGATGCGTACATCAGAGGAATATACAGAAAGAATGAAGGAAGGAAATTAATAACTCAGAGTGGAATGAAACCAAAAATGAAGTTTACTAAGGAGGAATGAATAAATAAGGGTACACAAGGAAGGGATGGAATAAAAGGTGACACACACACACTGACACACGCACACGAGAGGACGTAAAAGTGAAGACTGACACACGTCCAAAGAGGAATGAAGGGCGCGGCGTGAAGAGGAGTGAAGGAATGCAAGAGTACCAGGCTGGGGTTAGAGAGAAGCGGGGGCGACAGACAGGGGAATTTAATAACACGCCACTTTACAAAAATATGGAAGTTCCGTCGTTTGTTTCCTTGTCACTACTGTGTACCGAGAGCGACCATTTTTTAACGCCATGTCGGTCCCGCAAAGGCAACCGAGAGAGGAGACAAAAAAAGAAAAAAAAGGAACAGTGAGATGCAAGAAAAGAAAAAAAAGGACAAGAAAGAGTAAAAAAAAAAAAAGAACACAGACACTGCAAAAGATAAGGCGAGGGGAAGGAAAGAAGAAAGGGAGGGAGGAAAGGAGGAAGGGAAGAGGAAGAATGCATTAGAGGAGGAGGAGGAGGAGGAGGAGGAGGAGGAGGAAGGAGGGAAGAGGCAGCAGACTCCACTAGCGTCCTGATAAACCAATGGAGGCTCACCTTTCAGTCCAGATGACGTGTGTCCCGCCGGGTCTTCGCGAGGAGGAGGAGGAGGAGGAGGAGGAGGAGGAGGAGGAGGAGGAGGAGGAGGAGGAGGAAGGAGGGAGGAAGGGAGGGACAAAGCGACGGAAGAATGAGGGAAAGAGGGACACAGAGAAAGAAGGAGGAAGGGAGCGACGCCATGATGGAAAGAGGAGATAGAGAGGACGAAAGAGAGAAGGGAGGGAAGGGAGAGAGGAAACACTGAAAGAACCAAGAACAGGGAAAGAGAGGAAAGAAAAGTCAGTAAAGAATAAAAAAATAAATAAATAATAAAAAGTGAAAGGCAAGCAATATTGAAAAATCACTCACACTTTCACACTATTTAACTTTCTACATTTTTAAAAGTCTC
>NC_087176.1:12847500-12857500 GCF_035594125.1 Scylla paramamosain
AGAGATTATAACACCTTTCTGTTTGAATCTTAAGTGTGCCACTGATAAAGAAGACCAACGCATACACTAATAATAGAAAAAGAAGAAGAAGAAGAAGAAGAAGAAGAAGAAGAAGAAGAAAAAGAAAAAGAAAAAGAAGAAGAAGAAGAAAAAGAAGAAGAAGAAGAAGAAGAAGAAGAAGAAGAAGAAGAAGAAGAAGAAGAAGAAAAAAAAAAAAGAAGATGAAGAAGAAGAAAAGAAGAAGAGATAAAAAAAAAACAATACCAACACCACCGGTACCACCATCATCACCACCACAACCACCACCACCAACAACAACAACAAGAATCACCATCACAACCACCACCACCACCAAGAGCAGTGCACACACACAACATTCCATCACACAACAGTTGCATAAGAAGTAGTTTAAGCACGTCTCCTTTCTTTCCTTTCTTGTTTCTTTCTATTTTTTTTTTAATAAGAATCGTCTAAGAAGTAAAATAAACACATCTTTCCTTTCTTCCTTTCTTTCTTTACTTTTTTTTGAGCCCCTCCTTCACCTCCCCCACACTTTCTTCCCACGAGGGCGGTACTGCCTGTGCCCCAGAAGCTGTTTATTGTTCTTACCTCCCCACCCGACTGACGGAAGGGGGAAGAAGAGGGAGAGGTTACAGGGGAAAGAGGGGAAGGTTACAGGGAAAAGCGAGGGGAAGAGAACAACTAGTATAGAGGTCATGGCGGAGTGGAGGACACAAAATAGGATGAGGGGAAAGGGAAAGAAAGAGGTAAAGGGAAAAGATAGAGGGAAAAGTAAGAGAGAGAGAGAGAGAGAGAGAGAGAGAGAGAGACAGAGAGAGAGAGAGAGAGAGAGAGAGAGAGAGAGAGAGAGAGGAGGTAACAAGAATAAGTAAGTGAGAGAGAAACGGCAAGGAAAGTGTTGCAGAATACATAGCCAAGAGAGAGAGAGAGAGAGAGAGAGAGAGAGAGAGAGAGAGAGAGAGAGAGAGAGAGAGAGAGAGAGAGAGAGAGAGAGAGAGAGAGAGAGAGAAAGAAAGAAAGAAAGAAAGAGAGAGAGAGAGAGAGAGAGAGAGAGAGAGAGAGAGAGAGAGAGAGAGAGAGAGAGAGAGAGAGAGAGAGAGAGAGAGAGAGAGAGAGAGAGAGAGAGAGAAAGAAAGAAAGAAAGAAAGAAAGAGAGAGAGAGAGAGAGAGAGAGAGAGAGAGAGAGAGAGAGAGAGAGAGAGAGAGAGAGAGAGAGAGAGAGAGAGAGAGAGGGAGGAAGGGAGAGAGATTTACAATCGATTTAGAACATTAAAGTTATCCATAATATTTAAGAGTTATATAAGTATACATGTATGTGTACGCGCGTGTGTGTGTGTGTGTGTGTGTGTGTGTGTGTGTGTGTGTGTGTGTGTGTGTGTGTGTGTGTGTGTGTGTGTGTGTGTGTGTGTGTGTGTGTGTGTGTGTGTGTGTGTGTGTGTGTGTGTAGAAAAAGAGGAGAACTGCAATACTAAGGAGAAGTCGTTTCCTGAACCTAAGCAGACATAAAGATTGTAATGTTCCTTCAGAATGTGTGAGGAGAATACTGAGGGAGAAATTAAGACTACGATGAGAGAGAGAGAGAGAGAGAGAGAGAGAGAGAGAGAGAGAGAGAGAGAGAGAGAGAGAGAGAGAGAGAGAGAGAGAGAGAGAGAGAATGATAGGATGATAGGATGATTACTGTTTTTGTGCTGTCCTGCAGTAACAATTCTTTTTGTCTTGCATGGGGGATGTTTTCATGACATTTTTGTGTGTTTTTTTTATTGTTATATCCTTGTATTGTATCACCTCGTGTGTCTTACAAAGATAAGTCTGATTGTTATTCTTATTATTGTTGCATTTTGTGATATTTTCTGAAATTTTACTTGTTCTACATTCTTGCTATTATGTCATTGTCTTACTTTTTGTGTTCCTTCCTCCATTATGCACACTTACACATTTGTCCCTATATATGTACACATACTTCACATACTTCATTATTCTTCTTGTGTCTCATGGTATTTTCTCTGCAATATTTGGTGTGCATTTACATAATTGTTTTGCCTTCATTTATTACCTTGTGTGCCTTACACAGATAAGCACACTCCATGTTCATATATTCATATTTCTCATTATTATTCTTATTCTTATTGTGTCTTATTTTTTCTATTTGATGTGCTTGTGCCACCCATATCTTTTAACGTTTTTGTTGTTGGGTCGCAGTATAGGTGCGGCCGAGTTATATGATATGATGTCCATGCATATATCATAAGTTCATTTTCTTTCTGCTATCATTATCATTATTAGTATTATTTATCATTTATTTATTTTATTAATTTATTAGGCTTGTCGCATGTCATTGTTTTGTTTGTGTGGCGCCTCTTCCCGCGCTCGCCTGCTCGTTCTTCTTGAGCTAGTCAGCGGCCGACCTCTGGGCCATAAATTCATACCCTCCACTTGGCAGCCTTGTATTATACAGAGAGATATTTTACACAGTGTTTGCTGTTATCCCTGGATTTGGACATTACTACATGTGTTAGCATACCACCCTAGCACGAGAGAGAGAGAGAGAGAGAGAGAGAGAGAGAGAGAGAGAGAGAGAGAGAGAGAGAGAGAGAGAGAGAGAGAGAGAGAGAGAGAGAGAGAGAGAGAGAGAGAGAGAGAGAGAGAGAGAGAGAGAGAGAGAGAACTAAAAGAGAAAGACGGACGGACGAACGTACATGGCAAAGAGAGGAGAGGAGCAGAGATAAAGAATAAAAAGAGTAAGAAAAACGTAACACCAGGAAGGGGAAGAGGAGGTGGAGGCGCGTGGGTGAAAACAGGATTGTAAGAGTCTGGGAGAGTGAGGAGATGCAAAAAAAAGTCAAGAGAGAGGGAGAAAGAGAAAGGGTGTGGTAGTACTGAGAGAGACTGGTAGATTGGCTGGGAGAGGCCGAGAAGGTGGGGAATGCGTGGGTTTCGAAATATGTTATAATGTTGCAAGCTTGAAGGCATCTAGTGGCGAAGCGAGGTGGGGAAAAATGAATTACTCAAGACGATGAAGACAATAAAGAAACAAAGGTCTGAGGAAAGCAAAGGAAACAGCTGACTCACCAAAACAAAAGGCTGCCTTGGAAACACTTAGACAATTACCACCACCTGCATGAGGAAACCAGAATGGAAAATACTGAAATAAAGAAAAGTAAAAAGATCGAAAAGTCTCAAGAAATGTACCCATAGAATAGAATGTGATGAATGAAAAACAGTACGAGTAAAGTTAAATAACATAGGAAATAAAAGACAAGATAGAAAATAGTTTGAAAAGTAATTAATACGTTCTATAATGACGGTCTACTGAAGGGTGCACACACACACACACACACACACACACACACACACACACACACACACACACACACACACACACACACACACACACACACACACACACACACACACACACACACACACACACACACACACACACACACACACCACCACCACCACCACCAACACAATACAACACAACGAAAACACAACAACAAAAGAGACAGATGACCTTTCGAAAAACAGCAACGAGAAGAAAAAAAAAAGAAAGAAAGAAAGCTGACAAGGGAGAAAGAAAAGAAAGGGAAGAAAGAAAAAAGAAAGAAAGAAGGAAAGAAGAAGAAAAATAAACACACCCAAAAGCCTAACTACACATACACACAGACACAGAGGAACCGAGGCCCAACATCCATCTTGCCTCGTCTTCTCCTACGTGGATTAACCTCGTGCAAAATTAGAGGCCGTCCTGTTTCTTCCCTTCATGCTAATTGAATCCCAATCCTCGACTCCCCGCCCCAAGAGCCATGATATGAGGCCCCAACCCAATCTTACTCCTCCCTGAAGGCAATGGGAGCGTGCAGCAGCAGAGGGGAGAGGAAAAGGGAGAGGACTAAAGGGAGAGGGGGAGGAGGGGAGGAATGGATGAGAGAGTAGTAGTAAAGGAGAGAGTAAGAGAAGAGAACAGGATAAGAGAAGCACGGCAGCGGAGAGGAAAAGGGAGAGGACTGAAGGGAGAGAAGGAACAGGGTGAAGAAGAGATGGGAGGATAGTAGAGGAGAGAAAAAGAGAGGGAAGAGAATAGGACCAAGGAGAGATGGAAGGATAGTGGAGAAGAGAATGAGAGAAGGAACAAGTCGAGGAAGAGATTTAGGGATAGGAGAGAGAGAGAGAGAGAGAGAGAGAGAGAGAGAGAGAGAGAGAGAGAGAGAGAGAGAGAGAGAGAGAGAGAGAGAGAGAGAGAGAGAGAGAGAGAGAGAGAACAGGGCGGGGAAAAGATGAGACGATAGTAAAGGAGGGAACAGGAGAGAAAAGAGAATAGGACGAGGAGGAGGTGAGAGGATAATGGAGGAGAAAGTGAGAGTAGAGAACAAGTAAAGATAGAGAAAAGAAAGAGAAAGAGGGGAGAGAGGAGAGTAAAGGAAAGAGAGGGGAAGAGGAAAGGAAAGAGGAGAACGATGAGAAAAAGATGATTGAATAGGCGACTGGAAAAAAAGGAGAAGAAAGGAAAAGAGAAAAAGGATAAAGGAAAAGAGTGAGAAAAAAGATAATACAAAATAGGAATGAGGGGAAGAGATACAGAAGGTAAAATAGAAGAGGAGAGTGAAGAAGAGATGAAAGGAAGCAGAAAAAGAATATGAGAGAGTAAACTAGAAGTGAGAGAAGAGGAGGAGAAAGAAGATAAAAAAAACAGAGGAGAGGAAAAGGAAGAAGAGAAGAAAAGAGAAAAAAAGATTAAAAAAGAGAGGGAGAGAAGAGAGGAGAGGAAGGAAATAAGAGTGAAGCGTCAACATGGCCTGAGACAGAGAGCAAAGGAAGAGGAGATACGAAAGAAAAATAAATGAGGAGAGGAAATGGACCAAAAGAAAGGGAAGGAAAGAAATCATGGCAGAGAGAAAACAAAGGAAGGAATGGAAAAGTGACCAAGAAAGAGAAAAGGAAAAGAAAAGAAGAGAAATGAGTTGAGGCGAGGTGAGGGAAGGGGGACCAAAGAAGAGGATAAAAAAATGGCAAGGCATAGAGGGAGAGAAAGAGGGAGAGGCGAACGCAAACTAAAAGAAAGGAAGGAGGGATTAGCTTTGTGGGGAGGAAGAGGGATGGCAAGCTTTGTGGAGGTGAGAGAGAGAGGTGAGAGGGGTGAGAGGGGTGAGAGTGAGTGGGTAGTCCTTTTGTGGATATATTGAATGGGGGAGAGTGGCTGTGGTGGAATAGCTTCAGTGCGAAAAAAGAGAAGAGGGAGCCAAGTAAATACCTGAGATGGAGAAGGAATGAGAGAGAGAGAGAGAGAGAGAGAGAGAGAGAGAGAGAGAGAGAGAGAGAGAGAGAGAGAGAGAGAGAGAGAGAGAGAGAGAGAATTCAAAGGTGTGAAGACTTAAAAAAGCTAATATTGAGAGGAAAAAATCACATAAGAGTCACATCTGGATTTTTAAGAGATAAATTTCACCACGCTCGTAACAAGAATCTTATAATAATATTATTAAAATTATCAGTGTAGCATTTTGTAATTCAATTTTTTTTCAATGAGAGTTCTGGTAAAAAAAAAAAAAACTTCTCATAAAAGAAAGAAAACAAGTAAAACAAGTGAAAACAAAAATAACTGATTTTTTTTTACAGTGTATTCCACACAAACCGCAATGCTAAAATATTTCACACTATCTTGCTTTTACTCAATAATCATAAATTTCACCTAAGATGTAATGACTCTAGAAATTACATAAGAAATATTACACGTATAAATTCTAATAAGACTTTTCTTAACCGTGTGTTTTCGTTACTTTTTTGCTCATCATGTAAATTCAAGCTTGAGGTAAGATGTAATAAATTAGGAAATTAGAAAGTAAATACCACATGCATACGCCATTGTAAGTTTCTTTTCTTTTTCCTTTTCTTTTTCATATGCGTGTCAGTGATGTTTTTTTCTTCTTCAGTGCGTTGAAAGTGTAATAAAAGATGTGAATTCAACCTTAGGCTAAAACATAATAAGGAAATTAGAAAGCAAATACTACATGCACACATCATTGTACATTTTTTTTTATTTATTTATTTTTTTTCCGATGCGTTTCAGTGATTTTTTTTTCCAATGCGCTGTAAGTGTAATGAAAGATGTGCAACGGTTGGAAACACATGAAATTCGATAAGACAAAAAGCAGGTGTAAAGTTACGGCAGAGCGGCGCCAAGGTCACGAGAAGAGGTAACATGTTTCATGATAAAGCAGCCCACAGTATGAAGGTGAAATATTACCCTTTACGTATCACTTTATTCATCTCTCTCTCTCTCTCTCTCTCTCTCTCTCTCTCTCTCTCTCTCTCTCTCTCTCTCTCTCTCTCTCTCTCAGTATTTTTTTTTCTTTTTCAAGTTTTACTGTGCTTTCTCGTTGCATAACTGTTCGTCCATTGAAGGGAATATATTGTTTAAGATTACATACTCATTATCTTATTACTTACTTCATATGATGTAGCTTTTTCATATACTTCCTGTTTATCCGGTTGATGTGGACAACAAAGATGTGATTGTTGTAATTAATAACCACTCCTGGTGGAATAAAGAATCTGAATCTCTCTCTCTCTCTCTCTCTCTCTCTCTCTCTCTCTCTCTCTCTCTCTCTCTCTCTCTCTCTCTCTCTCTCTCTCTCTCTCTGTCACGTCCCCTTTATATCTACCTCCCACCTGTTTCCATTTAGCTCACCTGGCCGGGACTCAAAGGAACCTTATGACTTGATTCAACAAAACTATTCTCGTTCATCCCCAGGCGGCTTCCGTCACGCCCAAGGAAGAAGCGTTGGAGCGAAACATACGAGAAACACTGACTGAAGGTAACTCCCTCAAAAAAAAAAAAAAAAAAAAGCAAAAAAAAATAAATAAAATCCTCCTAAAACAAATACACACGGAAAAAAAAAAAAGAGGGAGAGTAAAAAAAGAGAGGTAAATAAATATTGGTCCTCTACCTTAGATCTCCCTGGAAAAGTTGCCATGAAAAGTCCTTCCTCACACACGTACTTCCTGCAGTCGTGTCCCGAGGGCGAGAACTGGACGAGTGTGGAGAGACTGTGAAAGGACGGAGGTATCGGAGACTGCCTGACATGGAAAAGCTGGCAGAGGTGTGCTGGTGTAGGCGTATGGAGGGTGTTCTGAATGATTCCCTCTCCACCCCACCCCCCTCCACCCTGTGTATGTGTCTTTGTTTCTCTCTTTCTTCTTTTCTGTGGTGATAGAATAAGTGTGTGTGTGTGTGTGTGTGTGTGTGTGTGTGTGTGTGTGTGTGTGTGTGTGTGTGTGTGTGTGTGTGAGAGAGAGAGAGAGAGAGAGAGAGAGAGAGAGAGAGAGAGAGAGAGAGAGAGAGAGAGAGAGAGAGAGAGAGACAGACAGACAGACAGACAGACAGACAGACAGACAGACAGACAGACAGACAGGGAAAGAAACAGACAGAAAGTAAACATACATAATATAAACAAGCAAAGACAAAACAAACAAACTGACAAGAAAACAGGTAGAAAAACTATAACAGAGAAAAGATAATTAAATAAACAGAAATATAAGGTAAGGGGCAAGAAAAGTGGACGGTGGACGGTCCCTGCGGAAGGAAGAGGAGGTGAAGGAGGAAGAGGAGGAAGGAGAAGGAAGAGGAAGAGGAAGAGGAGGAGGAGGAGGAGGAGGAGGAGGAGGAGGAGGAAGGTGAGGGTTCGCTCAGTTGGCCCCGTGAAAGAGACGGTAACCAAGCTTGAATCGCCTCTAATGTCCTAAAAGCGAGTGTTCTCCCGAAGCGACTTGCCAGAGGAATTCATATTAGCCTGGAAAAAAACACGTCCACCTTCCTGCGAACACGAGTCACTTTATCTATCAAGTTTCCGCTGACAGACCGAACGTTTTTTGTGAATTACATGAAATTTTGCCAAGACAATTCAGGGAAGATAGAAGTAAGAAAACAAAAAAAGCATCCATTTATACATTCACTTTCCGCAGACACGAGTTACTTTATCTATCAAGCTTCCGCTGTCATGACAAGCAACTTTTTTACATCCACAGAACACTCAAGAGGTGCTTACCAGATACTTGCAAGAGAGGAAGCGAAGAAGCATCCTCACAAGTTACTTTTTTCCATCAACTTCCTGCTGACAACCGAACTCTTCTTACACAGACACCCACAAAACTCAATAATCACAGAAACAGATTCCTCTAAAAACACAACCACACTTATCAGGCACTTATGAGAGAGAGAGAGAGAGAGAGAGAGAGAGAGAGAGAGAGAGAGAGAGAGAGAGAGAGAGAGAGAGAGAGAGAGAGATTCTTTTACAAACACAGCCAGTTTTTAATGAACTTCTTAAACTCACTTATCAAGCACTTATAAGACAGAAACGCAAGCATTCCTTTGCAAACACACCTATTTTTATAATCAACATCCGTAAAACTCAATCATCGTACGCTTATAACAAGCACATCTACTTTTATAAATCAACTTCGTAAATTTCACTCATCACACCCTTATAAAAACTCACTCTTCACATACTTATAAGAGGCAAACCCAAGTATTCCTCTACGAACACAACCACTTTTTAAATCAACATCCACAACATCCACGTATCACACACACTTATGAGAGACAAACCCAAGCATTCCTATACAGATACAACCACTTTTATAAATCATCTGTAAAATTTACTTATCGCACACACTTACAAGAGACAGACCCAGGCATTCCTTTACAGACACAACCACATTTTTATCAACATCCGTCGGACCAATTTTTTTTTTTTTTCACTCACTTAGAGTACACAAAAACTTCCCTCACCATCACCACAACCCACGAGGCAAGGCAGGAACAGGCACGCTCCAACCAGTCCGTGTGCCTCGAGGATTTCCTGCATAAGCTGTCATGTCCCAAGGCAGCGTGTAGGTCAACAGCACCTGCTTGAGGGCGGCACACGCGTCCCCTTCAAGCCCTAGGATCTGTGCACGCGAGGGGCTTAAGGGACGCGGCTGGGAAGGCTTAAGGCACTGCGGGCGGCGGAGATCCCGAGGGAGAGGGTGAAGGAAAGGGCAGAAAGGGGCGGAAGAGGGTGCGGGAGAGGGTGGGATGTTCGGATGTTCTCTCTCTCTCTCTCTCTCTCTCTCTCTCTCTCTCTCTCTCTCTCTGCAGATTCAATTTCCCCACAAAGCCTCCATGCCGCTACATCATCCAGGAATTTAGGATCTCAAGCTGATTCGTGTGGCGTTTGTGGAATTCGAGTCTAATAAGTGTAGCGTTTTGTGGGATCTCAACCTAATAAGTCGTTATGTATTGCCTCGCAGCTCGCAGCGTGGTGTGTGTGTGTGTGTGTGTGTGTGTGGTGGGTATTTACAGTGTCGAAGTGTCTTAAGTGTTATTGTGTGTTTCAGTGGTTTACTCGAAGCTTCATGTGTGTGTTGTCTCAGCTTTATGAATTGTAGGTGATTATGTCTGGTTGTGTATGACTTTTGCCACACACACACACACACACACAGAGAGAGAGAGAGAGAGAGAGAGAGAGAGAGAGAGAGAGAGAGAGAATACACAAGCAAGGCAAGTAATCACACAAGCGAACGACAAAGACAGAAAGAAAGAGGAGAAAAAATTAAGAGAAAAGTAAAGAGAGAAAGAGGCAAAAAAAAGAGAGAGCAAGATGCACAAGCAATCAAGGGAGAGCAGAAATAAGAACAAGCATAACACACACAAATACACACACACACACACACACACACACACACACACACACACACACAGAGAAGATAACAACAAGACCCAAATTAAATAAACACATTTTTTTTAAATAACACACAACACCCACCACCTCACCTCCTCTCACCTTGCTAAACCTTCTCCCCTCCTTCTCCCACCTGCGCTCCCGGAAGACAAGAACAGGTGTAATAAAAGGCAAGGTAATGACCCACTCCAGCATTACGTTCAGAGAGGGAGCGAGAGTAATCCTGTGACGTAAGGATGAGGAGGTGTTAGAAATCGATGCAC
>NC_087176.1:12862500-12872500 GCF_035594125.1 Scylla paramamosain
TCTCTCTCTCTCTCTCTCTCTCTCTCTCTCTTGTCTTTACCTCTTTTGGTCCTATTTTCATTATTTATTTGTTTATCTTCTTCGTTTACCATTTTTTTCACGTTATTTCTCTCTCTCTCTCTCTCTCTCTCTCTCTCTCTCTCTCTCTCTCTCTCTCTCTCTCTCTCTCTCTCTCTCTCTCTCTCTCTCTCTCTCTCTCTTGTTGTGTTTATGTACCTCCTTTTTGTTCTTATTATTTATTTGTTTAACTTCCTCGTTTACCATTTTTCACGCCATTCTCTCTCTCTCTCTCTCTCTCTCTCTCTCTCTCTCTCTCTCTCTCTCTCTCTCTCTCTCTCTCTCTCTCTCTCTCTCTCTCTCTCTCTCTCCATACATGCCTTATTCTTCTTCGGATACGGATGCGAACACGGATACGAATACAAGTACGGTTCCGTGTTGCCCTCCATCGCTTCCTTGATATATGCGAGTCCCCTTATACTCCGCCGCGACCCGAATTCTAATCAGCAGGAAAAAAAGAAAACGAATTCGGATAAGAAAAAAGGAGTACCCCCTCCAGAATAAAAGAAACAGAAAATGGGCTCCTGCAATTTCTTTTTTTTTTTTTTTTTTTTCCTTTTTTCTTCGTAACTCGAATGTTTATTTTCTTTTCATTTTAGCTTATTTCTATTGGGATGCTTTCTTTTTTTTTGTCTTCCTGTTATTGTGTGAATGGGAAAGTGTGATAGAGGTGAGAGGAAGAGGTGGGAAGAGAAAGATGAGGTGGTGGAGGAGGCGGAGGAGGAGGAGGAGGAGGAGGAGGAGGAGGAGGAGGAGGAGGAGGTCAGAAAAGGAGCGCTGTGGGAAAAGATGTCAGACAGGATCGGAAACAATTTAGTGAAGTCTATAGAGATGGGCTAAAAAATTCAATTGTTTCAAATATTTGTTCATTCCACGCGCTTCCCTTCACCATTTCACTGTGCTGTTTTGAAGTCCATTGATGTGCTGAATGAAAAGGAGAGCTCATCATAGAAACATAGATTCAGGAACTGCAGCAACAACCATTACTACTGCTACTGCCTCTGCTGCTGCTGCTACTACTACTACTACTACTACTACTGCTATTATTACTACTACTACTACTACTACACTTGAATCATTCCAAAGACCTACAACACTCCAAGTTCCCAGCACGTATAAGTTTGGCTGTAAAAGTTGCATATTCTTTATCAAAACAAGAATACTACTATTGGGGAAAAAATAAGAGAGACGCCCTTTTGTACGAGAGAAATTACGGAAGGGAGGAGCATTCTGAAAAACAAGTTCAATATATGGATTCTCGATGGAGGAATATAAAAACGTAAAAAAAAAAGGGGGGGAGGGTCATTGTATCGCGTTTACAGACCTTTTATATACCTCAGCTGTTCCATGGATCTCTCTCCCCCCCCTTCTTTCTTCTTTATTTCATCTTTATTGCTTCCTTCCTTCCCTCTTCTTTCCTTCCTTTACTTCTCTCTTATTAGTGTTTCCTTGCCATCCCTCCTTTTTCTCCTCACTTATGTTACCTCTTTCCTTATTACTAATCTTCCTTTCCATTCCTCTTCTTCCTCCTCCTCCTCATCTTCTTTCTTCTCCTCTTTATCTTTCTCCTCCTCCTCCTCTTTCTTCTTCTTCTCTTTATCTTCTTTCTCCTTCTCTTTCTCCTAATCTCCATAACTTCCTTCCTTACTCGTTTCCCTTTCCCCATCCATCTCCTCCTTCCCCTCCCCCTCACTATTACACAACCCAAGATGACTGCAACGTGACCCGGATGCTATGTTTGTCTTCCTATACAAGCCCTACCAGAGGAAAGGCGGGAGGGAGTGATGGGGAGGACGGTGAAGGAGGGAATGAGGGGAATAGGAGCAGGATGAGTAGGAGGCAACCAACAGAAGAGGTCAAGTAGAATATTAAGTGTGAAAAAGCATGTACTTCAAATATTCTGAAAATAAAAATGTGAGGAAAGGAAGCTGGAACTTATGATACAAAAAAGACTGAATATACTTATGGATCTGTTTTTTTTTTTTTTTTTGGTTCTCTATTTTTTTTCTTTCGTTCTGTTCTCGTTTTTATAAATATATTTTTTTGGGTTGAGTCATAGTGTGTGAGAAATATATATTTAGTTTTTTTTCTGGTATTTTTCTATTCTTTTTTACGTTTCCTTTTTTCTCATTCTCTCTCTTTTTTTTTTTTTTTTTTTTTACCTGCCGTGGCGTCAATAATGATGAGACACCTCGGGACACGGTAGCTGACTCACGGACTTCACACCTGCGCCTCCTCTCCTGTTTTTCCCCGTCACCCTCCATTGTTTTCCCTCCCCAGCTCAACATTACGCTTCTCTTCCAGTGTTTCCAAAAGTCCATCAACACCACACTCAGCACCCTTTCACCCACCATCCCCCCAAACTTAATCAACACCATACTCAGTACCCTTTTAATCACCATCCCCGAACTTAATTAACACCACACTCATCACACCACTCATCATCTCCCAAACTTAATCAACACCACACTCATTACGCTTTCGCCCAGGATCCCCTACTCACCACACTCATCACATCTTCACCTAGCGTGTCCCAACCGCTATCACCTCCTCACTCATCACACCACCCAACATCACCCAGACTACATCAACACCACACTCATCACACCTTTACCCAGCATCTCTCAACACACCACCCATCATTCCCCAAACTCTATCAACACTACACTCATCACATTTTCACCCAACATCACTACCTCCCTCTATTACACTCAACACCCAGGCAACATCACCCAACCTCCACCAGTATGAAACGCCATTATTTTTACCTAACGTCACCTAACCCCCCACCCCCCTCATCACCACACTAGCGCATCACATTTTCCCCCAGCGTCACCAACACCCTCAATTACATAAGAACATAAGAACATAAGAACATAAGAAAAAAATTACACTCAACATCCAGCTAACATCACCCAGTCTCCATCAGTATCAAACACCATTACTTTTATACTTACCGTCATCCAGGTCCCATCAACACTGGACTTCAATGTAACACTTTTCAGTCAGCCTCGCTCAGTCACGCCAAACCCACACGGCTTATCGCTCGTTTCAGAAGCTTACCTCCGCTAATACAACATTATAAATTTCCACTGACCATCAATTCCCATCCCTTGATATCGAATTCACGCTGGATTACTGCTTACTATGACGATTAGATTTAATGAAAAAAACACCTGGAATTCTTAATTAATCTCTAGTATAGATGGAAAAATATCATTAGGACTACATAAGTAAAATATTTTATCAGATTCCTCGGATTTTTATTATTTTATGGAACTATTGGGTAAAATTCAGGTTATGTTATAGAATCGTTGTTTTAGGCATGAAGGGGAGCCATAGGAGTGTTCGTTAGTATAGTGATATAACAAAGGGGTGTATGAGGCGAGGCAGGGAACAGTTATTTCTATAAGGGACAATTAAGTATCAGAGAAGCCAATTCCTAGCGAGCCGGTGAAAACAATGCTTCCACAGATCAAAGGGAAGGCGAGAATACCTGGCTTTTCACCTGTTAATACTGTGTGTGTGTGTGTGTGTGTGTGTGTGTGTGTGTGTGTGTGTGTGTGTGTGTGTGTGTGTGTGTGTGTGTGTGTGTGTGTGTGTGTGTGTGTGTGTGTGTGTGTGTGTGTGCGCGTTTGCGCGAGTATGTCTCATGTCTAACATATCTATCTATCCCTCCATTCCACCACTTACCCACCCACACATACACGCACACACACACACACACACACACACACACACACACACACACACACACACACACACACACACACACACACACACACACACACACACACATACACACACACACACACACACACACACACACACACACACACACACACACACACACACACACACGCACACACACACACACATACACACACACACACACACACACACACACACACACACACACACACACACACACACCACAACTAGTGTAGAGCGAAATTCTATATCAGTTATCACTCTATTGTATGTTTTATGCTACACATACCTTCGTTAATACACACACACACACACACACACACACACACACACACACACACACACACACACACACACACACACACACACACACACACACACACACACACACACACACACACACACACACACACACACACACGCACGCATGCACACACACATATGTATCTATTTCTCCTTCGGCAATGCATTCATTTTTTTTCTTTATCCATTCGAAAAAAAAAAATTGTGCATATATTTTTCCCTCAGTTTATTCCGACAGTAAGGTCAATGCATATTTCAATTTTCGCATATGATGATATTCTCCTCCAATATTATTTTACTGCAGGACTTATGTTACCTTTCTCACTATTATATTTTGTACATGCAATTGCATAATCCACCTGTTGACTTTTTTTACAATTTTTCCCTCTGAATATTGTAATCTTTCACTGTAAATTTTTCCTCGCACCGCTTCACTTCCATTACATTTTTCAATATGAGTTTAACTTTCCAATTTCCAGGCACTTGATACATTCTCTTCAACATATTACCTTCATTAAATCCTTCAGTATTTTATCTCATTAGTCTAGAATTATATTTTTCTTACCTTAACTTTTATTTCATAATTTTTCTTACAATATCTACAAAACAACACTAAAGACAGATAGATAGATAAATAGTCAGACACATACAGGAATACAGAACATATATACCTAATTTTAAGATACCAGTAATAAAATTTCGTTTCCTATTGAACAAAGTGCTTTAGGGATTCAAATAATAAACTGGATACGAGGGAAAAATGTCAAAGAAAAAGCGGTGGAGCGCAGCAGAGGCAGAAGTCAGGTGTTTTGAGACGCCACACAGGAGCGAAAACTAATTGCCTCCTTTTGCACCCCACAGACATTTTTCTCTCCATTTACTTCCACGTCGATTGTGAGTTCTGCCAATTGGAACTGTGAAAAGGGAGAGTTAAGTGTAGGCTTTGGGAAGCAATGCGAGGGAGAGCGACGGTTTGGTGAAGTGTGTCTGTGTGTGTGTGTGTGTGTGTGTGTGTGTGTGTGTGTGTGTGTGTGTGTGTGTGTGTGTGTGTGTGTGTGTGTGTGTGTGTGTGTGTGTGTGTGTGTGTGTGTGTGTGTGTGTGTGTGTGTGTGTGTGTGTGTGTGTGTGAAGTTACTGGACTGTGAAAAATGAGAGGCAAGAGAGCTTTGGGGAACAATGCGACGGAGAGAGATATTGTATTAATGGTGTGGGTGTGTGAGTGTGCAAGGTTACTCAACTGAACTGGGTGAGCTGAGTGTGTAAGGCTAGCTGATTTTATTCTTATTCTGAGCTCATATATTTCATCCTCTCTTCAAAAGAGGTTAATAGGAAGACTGAACATACATCAAAAAGTAAAACAAAGGAAAGAGACGAGGAATCATTACAGAACGAGGCTGCTTCATCAGGGCAGACAATACATGGAAGGTCGAGCAAACAGATTAGCAGGAAAGGCTTCTGTCTGCACCAAGTTACAGCTCTGAGTCAGAGACGAGGAGATGACTGCGAGTGCGTTCCCAGAGAGCCTCATTATCTAGGAGAAGGAGAAGAAGGAGGAAGAGGAGAGAGAGGGAAGGAAGAATGAGGAGGAAGATAACTAGCAGGAGGAGAGAGAGACGGATTAATGTGAAAGATACGAGGAAAATGCCACTGACAAGGAAAGCTCTCATAATGACGGGAAGGAAGGATTGTGAGTCCACGTGTGTTTCCTTCACGAAGAGCTTGTTGGCGGCACGAGAAGAAGCTTCGCTACAGAAGGAGAAGACTTGCACGGCATTCTGAGAAGGAGAGATGGGTATGTTAGCAGTCACGCGGCCCTGAAGACCAACAGTTGTAGTCAAGTTAGCGGAAGGGAAAGCAAGACAGACTCCCACGCCTGCGCAAGTTACGGTGCACAGAGGTTGATGAGACGCAACAGTGTGGAGGGATGTGTCATTCCGCTTACTGTTTGTTTGGGTGAGCCAAGTTTGTTTCCCGTCAGCGCAAAATATGTAAAATGAATAATAGTAATATTTTCGCTGGAGAGGAGTTTGCAAAGAGCTGAGAAACCTTCAGAAAAATCTTCGGGAAAAGTTGCGTTGACAAAAATTTGACAAAAAGATAAGTTGCTAGACATAAAAGGTGACACTAGTATTTTGTGCAAAAATATATAAAGAAAAGATAATACAAATCCATAAATAAAAAAAAAAAAACATTTAAAATTTTATGTTTAGGAAATTTAAGATGCTGAAATCAGATATATAAATTTTTCGGAAAGATACCTAACATTACACTATTTGAAAAGAAAACAAGGGGAAACCGTCTAAGAATACACTTTCAATTACTTACGATAAAAATTTTAAGAAAACATGAGAAAACACACAATTCAGATTCTCCATAGCAGAAATTTAAAGAGAAATGCTGAGACCAGACGCATAAATCGTTTGGACTCCATGCCTTAGAGGACAAAGGAAGCGGTCGCATAAACAACAGCAGTACAACCTCAACGAACCACAGAAAACAAAGAAACAAGCGCTTATTGACCACAAGGATCGTCCAGTATTCTCCTGACAGGTTTACACGCAAAGCAATACGCGTCGTAAAACAATTTAGAGATACGGCGTTCGATCTTCTTATATTTTCAGATCTGCAGTTAAATAGAGCATCTTATGAGGGAAGAATGAGGTTGTGTGTGAGAGTAAGTGCCTGGAAACCAAATCAGGCTCTCTGGCGCGCGTGGGCGACGAAGGGCGGGAGTGGAAACGCGGAAGATGTCTTGCAAGGACGTTAAAAACATTGTCAGGCTGGTGGGCGGTAGGAAGACGAGGATGAGACATTGGTAGATTAAAGCTTTGATGAAAGTTTAGGCAGGAAAGAGCGGCAGTGGAAAACTTAAAGGCTGTCTTGTGTGTCTTAGCGGCGTAGGAAAAAAAAAAAAAAAACATGCTAACGTGTGTGCTTATGATAGAAGTGGGACGAGGAATAGATAAGTTAGAACATGGATAGAAGCAAGAGCGGAAAAGGGTATGAGTGGACACGAGGAGATTATTTTGAGGGCGCGGAAAGACATAGGTAACGTTGTGGGTGTTTGGAGAAAATGGGACGAGGAATTCATAAGTAGATGGAATCAAGGGCGGAAAGGGGTAAAAGAGAAAATACAGAGGAAAATTTGCTTGTCTTTTTATTATGTGGAAAAACAGTCAGCCTTGTGCTTAATCTGAAGGTCGTGAGACGAGGAATGAACAAGTTAGCATATGTTTAGAAATACGGACAACAAAAGGGTAAGAGTGGATATTTGGAGGACGTGGAATGAGCGATGGATATGTTAGCACATGGTTAAAAACATGGGTGGGGAAAGGTAGGGATGGAAACAGAGATGATATCATTATGAGTGTGAATGAACGCTTATGGGAAGCTTGACTGCATGAGAAAGACGTGGGCAAGTTAGAACATGGACGAGTGTGGGATACGAGGAGGCGTTGGCGTTGACACGCTTAGTGGGCGATTCATTAGAGTTGGATTATTCCGTGGGGTGTTGCGAAGCTTTGTGTTGAATCCATATTTCTCTCTCTCCCTCTCCACCCGTCCTCTCTGTCTCTCTCTCTCTCTCTCTCTCTCTCTCTCTCTCTCTCTCTCTCTCTCTCTCTCTCTCTCTCTCTCTCTCCAGGTGTTTATCTTTTTTAACCTGCACATTTCATGACGTCGAAAAATGTAATGTATTGAGTGTGCAATTCCAGAATTTTTTTTCTTTTCTGCTCCTTACACATATTCTGTAATCTCTATGCTATTTCCTAGGTGCGAGATAGTTCACGTATCAACTACAGGTTTTCTACTATTCTCAAACTGGCTATGTTTCTTTTTTTTTTTTCGCGAGTGCAGTTTTAGAGGTTTTGTACATTTTTCTGATCCCTTCCCCCTCATCTCTATTTTATCCTTTTCTGCCTTGCTACTTAATCATAGGGACATGGATAATACAGTCAGGCTGGAGGCGAAAATGAAACGCAGAAATGTGACGAACCAGGAAACGGCCAGCCATGTGTGTGTGTGTGTGTGTGTGTGTGTGTGTGTGTGTGTGTGTGTGTGTGTGTGTGTGTGTGTGTGTGTGTGTGTGTGTGTGTGTGTGTGTGTGTGTGTGTGTGTGTATATATATATATATATATATATATATATATATATATATATATATATATATATATATATATATATATATATATATATATATATATATATATATATATATATATATATATATATATATATACACACACACACACACACACACACACACACACACACACACACACACACACACACACACACACACACACACGGCTAGCCAGGGTGGGCCTCTGCCTACCTTCTTCCCTCCTCAACTCGCTACCTACTCGAGTGGCGCCGCGCAGCAAAAAGCGATCATTTTATGTGTACAATGTACGCAGTCAGGTGGCAAAAGACAGATTAAATTTTGTATGCGTCAGTGAAGAAAATGTTCAGGTAACACAATAATACAATGGTTGTCAAACGCTACTTTTTAAAACATATTTGGCAACTCACTGCGAATGATTTGACATTTTAGTGACATGCCTGACTGCCAAAGTGCATCTTTTTGTTCCTGTCGTTCCTTATCTGCTCTACAGCTTCCTCGATGCAGTGAATCCGCTCCTCTCTGGAATGTGATTTGTTCTTGTACACCAGTGATTGCATGTGTCCACAGAGGATGAAATCCATTGGTGTTAGGTCAGGGGATCTTACTGGTCATTCCTGTGGGCTTCCACGACCTATGCACCGATCAGAAAACTGATCCCAGGCGAGCGGCTCCCGCAACACACGACTGAGACGTTGATTTCTCGCAAAATAAAGCAAAACATACCATATGTGTATTGAGTATTTTCGACTTAGAATGACTTGAACTATCATATCCCGAGGTATGTACTGTAACTCGAGGGATATCAAATATATATATATATATATACATATATATATATATATATATATATATATATATATATATATATATATATATATATATATATATATATATATATATATATATATATATATATATATATATATATATATATATATATATATATATATATATATATATATATATATATATATATATATATATATATATATATATATATATATATATATATATATATATATATATATATATATATATATATATATATATATATATATATATATATATATATATATATATATATATATATATATATATATATATATATATATATATATATATATATATATATATATATATATATATATATATATATATATATATATGTATATATGTGTGTGTGTGTGTTTGTGTGTGTGGAAAGAGGGAATTTCTTAATTAATCAAAATTTCTTTCCGAAGTAGTAATATTTGTCAAAATTCTTTCCAAAATGGTGAAATTAGTCAGAACTTCTAATATAAGTCATTTGTCGGGGACTTTTCGAGGACACCATTTTCCAGAATATTCAAAATACTCAAAAACAATGTATTATGTTTTTTTTTTTTTCTCTCTCTCTCTTTAGAAATATGTTTATAGTGTTCTATGTATCTTCTTTTGAAGGCAAATAAATAATTATATTAGTATTAGTAGTATTTTTTTATTATTATTAATATCATCATCATTATTATTATTATTATTATTATTATTATTATTATTATTATTATTATTATTATTATTATTTTTATTATTATTATTATTATCATTATTTTTATTATTATTATTATTATTATTATTATTATTATCATTATTTTTATTATTATTATTATTATTATTATTATTATTATTATTATTATCATTATTATTATCATCATTATTTTTTTCTAAAATTAGAAAATTCGTCAAAACCGCTTTCTAGAATAAAATTATTCAATATCCTCTGACCCTATCTTCTAACTCTGGACGCCTTAAATGTCACTCGGCTTTCCT
>NC_087176.1:12877500-12880000 GCF_035594125.1 Scylla paramamosain
GTAAATTCCCATCTATTAATTATATGGGGAAATAATTTACCCGCGGGATGCACCTGAGGGAGAAAATGTGTTTAGAATAAAAATCTGAATTTGCTAATATTTTTACTTTACTTCAGTTTGTGGGAAATATACGCTTACTCTCTCCATCCATTTTCCATCCCCCCTCCTCCTCCTCCTCCTCCTCCTCCTCCTCCTCACATGTCCGGTTGTACAATATTTACTTAATCTGGCTTCTAGATAAATTTCCTCCATTTACATTATGCATTCACCTGACCGTCGTATTTATCGCTCCCTTTCGTATATTGCACGCTCAACAAAGCACTTTCTTTTCTCCAGGGCGGACTACGTAAATCTCGCCAAGGGTTTGAGGATCGCGGAATCTTCTCTTTGCAACTCTTGTATTCTGCAGCGGGGCTTTATATTCCTGAACGTGACGCAAGGAGGCGGAATTAAGCGCGAGACAAGGTCCAGCGCATCAAGAAAGAGAGGAATTGCTATTAGTACGGAAAATATACTGTGAGTTATGTGGTATTTAGTGGGTAAATGAGCAGGGCAGTTTGTTAAGGTTGTGCAATGATGCGAAATTGTATTAAGGAGAAATATTTGAGAAGGTAGTGATGGTGGGCTGTATTTAGGAGGAGGAGGAGGAGGAGAAAAATGAATATCACCAACAACAACAACAACAACAACAACAACAACAACAACAACAACAATAACGAGGAAAGGAAGAAGAAGACAAAACAGAAGAACAAAGAGTAGTATTAATAGCAGCAGCAACAGTAATGATAGTAGCAGCAGTAGCAAAAGTAGTGATAGTAGCAGCAGCAGCAGCAGCAGCAGCAGCAGCAGCAGCAGCAGCAGCAGCAGCAGCAGCAGCAGCAGCAGCAGTAGTAGTAGTAGTAGTAGTAGTAGTAGTAGTAGTAGTAGTAGTAGTAGTAGTAGTAGTAGTAATAGTAGTAGTAACAGTAGTAGTAGTAGTAATAGTAGTAGTAACAGTAGTAGTAGTAGAAGTAGTAGTAGTAGCAGCAATAATGGCAGTAGAAGGAGGAGGAGGAGAGGGCGGTGGCAGCAGAAGAGGCGACTACTAAGGATGGTGGCCAGAGGAGGCAACGTTCAGTATTCGGACATAAATACAGCATCGAATACTTACGAGTATTTCTGTGCGTAAAGCTTCGGCCACACAAGACACCTCACCGCGGCCACAGTGACTCCCGCCTTTATGGTCTTAGGCCAGAGAGGCGGCAAGCTGCCCTTGGGAGATTATTTGGGAGGGACGGTAGTGTGGTATAGCGGTGCTGAGAGAGAGAGAGAGAGAGAGAGAGAGAGAGAGAGAGAGAGAGAGAGAGAGAGAGAGAGAGAGAGAGAGAGAGAGAGAGAGAGAGAGAGAGAGAGAGAGAGAGAGAGAGAGAGAGAGAGAGAGAGAGAGAGAGAGAGAGAGAGAGAGAGAGAGAGAGAGAGAGAGAGAGAGAGAGAGAGAGAGAGAGAGAGAGAGAGAGAGAGAGAGAGAGAGAGAGAGAGAGTCAGATAACATACGCAGATTGATAAAGTAATTGACAGAGACAGACAGACAGACTGACCGACATACATACAGAAAGACAGACAAACAGACAGACAGAGACAGAGAGACAGAGACAGACAGACAGAAAGAGAGACAGACAGACAGACTGACCGACATACATACATACAAACAAACAGACAGAAAGACAGAAAGACAGAAAGAGAGAAAGACAGACAGACAAACAGGCGAACAGAAAAGCAAATCAAAAGACATACAGTTAGAGACAGCTAGATGAATATTGCAATCACACACACACACACACACACACACACACACGCACGGCACTAGGCAGACACATACAGGACACCAGACACACAGGCAAAAAAAAAAAAAAGAAACAAAAATAGGACAGACAGACAAGAAAAGATAAAAACTTTTGTCGCACAAGGGAGACAAAGCTAGAGAAGGAGGAAAGCGAAAACGTGATTGGAGTTTCCTTTACATCCCTTGATCAGAGACGAGAAAAAGAGAGAAAAAAACGAAAAAAAAATCAACTAATTGGCTCATCTCAGGTTTAAGTTACAATTCCTCGTCTTCTTTTATCCGTTATCGTCTTTTATCTCTATTTATCCCTTCGTGTCTTTTGTTTCCTTCTTCGTATTCTCGTTTATTTCACTTTGGTTGAGCGTAAGTTCGTTTTTTTTTTTTTTTGATGGGGACACATTTATTAGATGTGTTTATATTCCATTAAATTTAAAGGTCCTGTGTATATATAGTTTGGAAAAAAGATCGGTCGTATGCATTGTTTATATTAGAGAAACCTGCATTGTCACTAGATTTGTTCTCTCTCTCTCTCTCTCTCTCTCTCTCTCTCTCTCTCTCTCTCTCTCTCTCTCTCTCTCTCTCTCTCTCTCTGCGGTGGGCCCGGGTGAGTTACTGCCACACGGGACAGCTCCTCTCTCCACGTGAGCGGTTAATTAGGTGGGCAGCGGCCAGGTAGGT
>NC_087176.1:12885000-12895000 GCF_035594125.1 Scylla paramamosain
TTAAATAAAAAAAATAAAATAAGATAAAATAAAACTATGTACCTGTACTATTTAATAAAAGTATTGTCTCTCTGCCCATGTTGGTTGTTACTTGTGAATTACTTGGAAACTAACCTGAATTAGCTTTTGTTTAGTGTTCTTTTCCTTTTATACGCGAGATAATTAGAACACTTTTTTTTCGTAATTTTGTTTTTTAACCATGTATCTTCTTACCTCATATATTAAAGAATGTTTTTAACCGTGAACCCTCTTCCCTCGGGCATTATTTTATTTATTTATTTATTTATTTATTTATTTATTTATTTTTTAACCATGGATCTTCTTTCCTCCCACATTAAAAAGAAGCAGGCCGGTACATGCCAGTCTCCGCCCTCCAGGTAAGGTTCCTGGCTGCTCTTCATGCTACACCGCAGCATGTTAAGCAGTACAACACGTGCACTCAACATCAAAGAAAGGCATAGCCGCCTATCAAGTATGAGTCAGGGTGTGTCGCGGCGCCCTGACCTGTGCGTCCGATCCGATACTGCTTTATATCAGAACAGAAGCAATTACTCTTTTACTGTTATGGGCGTCCTTCATTAACTTTCTGAGTACTATAAAAACAGTTTGCGTGCAGATAGAGACGAAAGAAGGAAGAAAAGGTTATTTATTTATTTATTTAACTACAAAGATATTTAAAGGTTTAGTTTTTTTTTTTATGTATGAGGAAAAAAAAAACACTGAAGCACCACACAGTAAAGAAAAAGCCAAACGGATTACCTAAAATTGGAGAATAAGTGTTTGAAAATGTTATTGGTGATTAAAGGAATAATTATGTAGCAGTGAAAGAATTAAGTACCTTTATAAACAACTAATAACGGTATTCCAATTACTATTAAAGCCATACATAAGAGAAACCTACAAAATTATACTTCGCCCGGTCATAATCAGGTGAATCTCCAAACACACAGAAGCTTCATGCCGTTCAATACATAGCCTGTATTTAAAAATAACATAAATTGCGTGTAAATACAACTAAATCTTGCTGGACAGACACGCGATGTAAGGCTAAATACGAGTATCTGAGAAAGAAGGAGGAGGAGGAGGAGGAGGAGGAGGAGGAGGAGGAGGTGGAGGAGGAGGAGGAGGGGGAGGCTGCGTACGTGCCAGGTCAAGCGCACGGCACGCACCGAACCAAACCACAGGAAGATACAAGCCTTGAATGAGAAGACACAACTATAAATATTTCAAATGAGTTACTGAGCCAGAGAGACCTGTGAATAGCAAGACTTCACCTAACCTCATTTCTGTACAAGGGAGAACGAAATGAAATATGAAGAGGAATATACTTGAGGAAGCTGAAAGGAGATGAATATAATGAATAAAAGATATACATGTGAAGAGCAGCATACATAAGAAAACTAAATGAACATGAATATAAAAAAAAGAAAATATGCTTATGGAGACAAAAAAGAGAAAAAAAAATCGTACATGTAAATAACAAGTATACATACGGGAGAGGAAAAATATATATGCAAGGAACAGTACACTTGAAAGAAAACAGATAAAAGCAACAAAAAAAATATGCATAAGAAAACAATGATGAAGAACAAAAAAAATACATACAAACAGTAGTATACACTAGAGCAACGAGATGAATAAAAAAAAAAAAAAGGAAAGGAAAATGCATTACAAGTGAACTGACAAACACAATGCAATACGACTTGACCCTCATTTCGTAAACATCAACACATTTTCACAACTCACGCTTCACTTTGGACGAGAGGAAGAGGAGGAGGAGGAAGAGGAGAGTGAGAAAAGCTCTCTCACAAACTCTCCAGGCTCTCAATTTACTCAAAATTTGCCGACTTAATGCATTTAGTATTGGCGACACACACACACACACACACACACACACACACACACACACACACACACACACACACACACACACACACACACACACACACACACACACACACACACACACACACACACACACACACACACACACACACACACACACACACACACACACGTACGCAGCCAGACAGGCACAAATACATAAATGAAAATGAAAATCAGAACTCCACGCTTCGTTTCATCACCATGGACAAGGAAAAACATGAGAGAGAGAGAGAGAGAGAGAGAGAGAGAGAGAGAGAGAGAGAGAGAGAGAGAGAGAGAGAGAGAGAGAGAGAGAGAGAGAGAGAGAGAGAGAGGTTACACAACAGATCACCACCACCAACAAAATTATGCGTGTTATCTCACAACATACAAAAAAAGTTATATAAAGTCGAACAAAACGTTAATTTCCTCAACATATCACGGCCAATCACAACACAAAACGTCTTTCCTTGGTAATAAAAGTATATTGAAATGTTACACAAGGCATCTCTCATAATTCCCCCTCATAACACAGGCAATGAAAAACGTAAACAATAAAAGAATGAATGGAGTAATGAGCACAGACAAATAAACATGTAAAATTTCCTGGTCTGGAGAATTCAGGTTAAAAGTGAGTGTTGGGAATCATGGCGATGTTTTTACTTACATTTCACAGTTTACTTTACTTACATTTTGTCTATTCTTCTTTTTATTTATCTATTTTTCTTTCTCATCTAACTTGCATTTCTATTTTATTTATTTAACTTACAATTCGTTGATCTTTTTTTTTATATTTTATTTATATTTCAATTACTTTTTGTACTCACATTATATTTAGTTGGCTTTTTATTTATTTATTTATTTTTTCATTTTACTTGTATCTAACTGTTTTTCATTTCACTAACATTCCAATTGTTTTTTTCAGTGTTCTATTTACTTTAATTACTTTTATTATATTTATTATACTTTTTATCCATGTTTATTTATTTATTTTTCTTATTCATGTAACGTACTTTTTTACTTTATTATTCTTTTTTTAGCCGAATTATTTTTATTTTACTTATATTGAAATAACTTTTTGCAGTGTTCGGACGGAGTGAGGGAGGTTAGGCAGGCAGGCAGGTGTTCCCAGGTTACGTACGTACCTTTCCCTCCATCCCCACTCCTTCCTTCTCTAAACCTCCCAAGCTGCCTTTTCTCCTCTCCTCCCTCCAGCTACTCCCTCACTGAAAACCCCAAGTAGATCCTAGTATATGTTATTGTATATAAGATTTATATTTATTAATAAATATAAAGTATTTTCTACAGTTACATTTCTATAAGAATTTATCCCTTACTCCTCTGCTGTCACTAGCTTAATTTTCTTCCTCTATAACAAAAGTAATCATGTATAACATCAGTATACCGAGTACAATGTAGAGAGCTAATTCCCAGATGTGCATTCTTATAATAATTACTCGTACATACATTATTTTCCACTCAGTCTATTGCGTTATCCTTGTCTCGTCCTTCAAACTAATTCCTGCGTGTGTATCCCTATAGAAATTACTGCGAGTACTTCCCTTTGCACTCAGTTATTACCCTTCTCTATCTCTCTCTCCTCCTCTCCAAGCCGGTCATGCAGGTCGTGAGAAGGTCGTCCGTTGAGGAGAGGGAGGGGAAAGGTAGGAGTGAGAAAGGAGGAGTGTTGCGGGAGTAACAGGAGGGAGTAGTAGGGCGAGGCGAGGGGAGGGGGAAGCGGCAGGTGCAAAGCCAAAGATGTCCTCTCATTGGATGCTGGGAAACAGTTGCCTGGTATCGCGATTCTCGAACAAGGATAAACTCTCGTGTTACCTTCTGACATTTACGGCTCCGATATACAACGTAGCATTAGGCAGAGTTGTGCATCTCGGCGTAAACATGCGAGATAAGACAAGGAACTCACGACATCAGCCCGTAGTAAATTGACAAGGAAACAAACACACCCGTGACCTTGTAGGAGGCAACTTAGCTCATGGTCACCCACAAACATGCATCTAAATAACGTAGTGTGGCTAAGAGGGAGAGATTATAAATGAAACTAACCCATGCTTCGTTTAGACTCGTTTCTCTGTGGGGTCTTAATGGCTTAAAAAGTGAAAAGAGAGTGAACTTGACTCGCCAGGTGGCTAATGAAAGGTGAAGGGCAGGTATAGGCAGGTAAACAATCTCTCTCTCTCTCTCTCTCTCTCTCTCTCTCTCTGACCTGACAGGAATGAAGAGCAGGTGCTGGAGGAAGGACAAGCGGAGCGCGCGCGCGCGCGCGAGAGAGAGAGAGAGAGAGACAGAGAGAGAGAGAGAGAGAGAGAGAGAGAGAGAGAGAGAGAGAGAGAGAGAGAGAGAGAGAGAGTTATTTTGTTTACATTTAAAGGATGACAAAAGCGAAGAAATCAGAGGGACGTAGTGAAAAAAAAATAAAAATGCGTTGGGGAGAGAGGAAAGGGATTACAACAAGAGTGAATACAATAAACAATAAACAAAAGGAAAAGACTAAACGAATAAGAATTACTGAAAATATTAATCACAAACAAAGGGATACAGAATTTGCTGTTGTGTCGAATGTAAGCGAGGATGTCGTTGAAAAATTGAGAGAGAGAGAGAGAGAGAGAGAGAGAGAGAGAGAGAGAGAGAGAGAGAGAGAGAGAGAGAGAGAGAGAGAGAGAGAGAGAGAATTAAATGTCAAACTATATAAAAAAAAAATAACAGAAGACCTATGAATGAAACAGAGAAATAACATTGGCAAACACACACACACACACACACACACACACACACACATACACACACACACACACATGTAGACAGATAGCAAAACAGATAAAAATACTCGTTATGCTAGGTTAAGTTAGACTATGTATTCTTAGGCTATGTGAAGTTAGGTTATGCTAGATCAAATTAGATTACATTACTTTAAACTAGGCCAAATTAGGTCATGTTAAGTTAGCTCATATTATTTTAGGCTGCGTTAAATTAGGTTATGATTGGTTAAGTTAGATGCTGTTTTGCTAGGCTAGTCTAAATTAAGTTATTAAAGGTTAAATTAGATTATGTTGTATTAGGCTACGTTAAGTTAGGTTATGATTGGTGAAGTTAGATAATGTTTCGTGAGGATAGTTAAGTTACGTTATGCAAGGTTAACTTAGATTATATTGTATCAGGATAGGTTAAGTTAGGTTATGATAAGTTGCTACATCATGTTATTTTATTCCTGGTTAAGTTACGTTATGCAAGATTAAATTAGACTAGGTCATGTTAGGTTATTGAAGGTTGAATTAAATAGTTTATGTTAGGCTAGGTTATGTTAGGTAATGAATGACAAAAGCAAGTTAAATTAGATTAGGCTAGGTTATATTAGTTTATGATAAATTAAGTTAGACTATATTAGTATGATATAGCTATGGTAGGTTCAGTTAGACCATGTTATGTTAGGTTATGTAAGTTAGGTTATGTAATACTAGGTTATGTTAGGCTAAGTTTCATCATGTTATGCAAGACTAGAAAAAAGTTAGGTTGTGCTGTGATAAGTTTACTTATATTATGGTAGGTAAGATTAAGTTAGGTCACATTAGGTTAAATTAGATCAAGTTACGTTAGGCAAATTTACGTAAGGTTATGCTGTGTTAAGTTAGATAATATTACGTATGTTAAGTAAGGTTAAATTAGGTCGCGTTGGGTTGAAATAAACCATGTTACGTTAGACAAGGTTAAGTTAGTTTACGCCAGGTCAACTTCAGCAAAGTAGAGGCGAGCGTTGATAAATGGGCGGCCGGAAACACTGTTGTGGGAGGGCAACCAGCGAGACGAACGAGGCACTCAGGGTGTTCATTTTCCCAAAGGCTACTCATTAAAGATTATCCGGAAGAGGCGGGAGGAAAGAGGGCACACGTAGTCATACGCCAAAACCTTTACGTTGGCCCGGGAAAGGTTAGCGCTAATAATTAAGAACATGTGATCGATGCGCTGAAAATCTCATTGATGATGCTGGACTTATTAGACACTGCAATTAACCATCGGGTCTGTAGTGCTGAGATCACCGTTACGCCTCACCTGACGGACGAGGAAATTGCTTTTCGTTTAATCACACTTTAGTTACCTGTAATCATGACACTAATTGTACCTCGTGCCAACACTGGGGAAGGCGCGTGTGGGCCTGAGAAGGGCCTTGATGGGTTGGAGGAGGAGGAGGAGGAGGAACAGGAGGAGGAGGAGGAGGAGGAGGAGGAACAGGAGGAGGAGGAGGAGGAGGAGGAGGAGGAGGAGGAGGGGGAGGAGGAGGATGAAAGACATGAAGAGAAGCAGAGTCGGAAGGGAAAGAGAAAGAGGAAGAGGAAGGATCCGCAGAGGGATAGCAAAAGGTTAAGATAGGAGGGGGAGGAGGAGGAAGGAGAAAGGGAGAACCTGGTGAAGGGGAGTGAAGGGTCGGAAGGGAAAGAGAAAGCAAGGGACGTGAGGAAAAGGAATGAAGGATCAGGGAGGGAAGAAGAGGGAGGAAGAGGAGGAGGGGTAAGAGGAGAAAGGTGAGGGTGGGGTGGCGTGTGATTTACATGAGAGGAGAGAAGGCGGTACCTGGGGAAGAGATGGGCTACTGAACAACAAGAAAAAAGAGGGAATTTCGCTGGAAAAACGACCTATTCATCTGGATGAAGAGAGTTATAAGAAAGGGGAAAAATTAACTACTGGTGGATGATTAAAGTTACCCAAAGAAATATGACGTGTTTAGCCAAAAATAACGAATTAGAGATATAAATGACAAGGTCGTGTTTCACGTTAGGAAGAGGAAGGCCTTGGTTAGCTGAGAAAAAGGAGTGCATTAACCCAAGCAGGAAAGATTTAACCACGGATATAAAAGAGGTGCTTTAGCTGAGAGAAGCAAAAACATTTCATCTGAGGAAAAGGACAAGAGTTTCGAGAGAGAGAGAGAGAGAGAGAGAGAGAGAGAGAGAGAGAGAGAGAGAGAGAGAGAGAGAGAGAGAGAGAGAGAGAGAGAGAGAGAGAGAGAGAGAGAGAGAGAGATCTTATCTTAGGAAATGCAGATAATGAAAAGAATGGAATAGTTAGAGAAATTTAGAAATAAAGATGATGTGATAATGAAAAAAAGATAAGCACGAAGTTCTTATCTTATAAACAAAATATAATGAAAGAATTCGATGGGTAAGAAAAGTTCTTATCTTGGGAAGGAAAGGTAATAAAAATAGACTAACTGGTTAAAAAAAACACACACACACACACACACACACACACACACACGCAGACCACGAAGTTCTTATCTATAGAAAATAAAAGATGAAACGAAATTACTCAGTTGGGAAAAAGAAACAAGAAATACACTAAGATGTCAGGAAATAAAAACCAGAAAATAATTAAATTCGTAAAAGAAAACAAGACAGCCACTACGATCTCAGAAAATCAAAGGGAAAATAATTCAATTCGCAAAAGAAATCACTATAAACACGTGATCTTAGGAAATAAAGGTAATGAAAGTAATCTAATCGTAAAAATGAAATCATGAGATCCGCACGACCCCGGCAAGTGAAAGAAAAGCACACAAGATAAAAAAAAATAGATAAGCGAGTAAAGGTGAAGGGATGACGGGGCAGGAAGAGGCCTTGAGATGCACCTGCCCGGCCCCTCACATGACCTCACCACCTTTACTTTGCTATACCCTACCTGTCCCCCATGCCCTGGCCAACACCTGCTCTTTTCCCCCATACCTTTTTCCACTCTTCCTCTTCCCTCTCTCATCTTCCGCTTTCCATCCCTGTTCGTTATCCTCTACTTCATGTTTTATTCTTATCTATCTCTCATACATAGTGTTATTCCTGGTGACGGGGATGTGATTCTGATTCATGATGTTGTTTTGAATCTCGTGATGTAATTTTGCCACTTTCACAATACAGGATTATGAGTTATGGATTATTATGAATCATTATTAATTTTGTTTTCATTCTCTTTTTCATTCATGTTTCTATTCTTCTCCTATGCAAAAATGAAGAATTATTATTTTTTTCTATTATGCGTCAAAGTTATATAATTCACTGCTTCCAAGACAAGTCAGAGTATACATCGATGTGTGACGCAGCGAAATCCTTGACACTTTTGATACTCTTTCGTTCATGACTCCGTTACATGTTAGTACTATCCTGAGTACAATTACACATTCGTATTCTTCACTATTCTCATGTTCACACTCACTCACGACAGCTTTACATTTTAGAATTGTTCTGACTTCAGGGAGTTGGTCGAATTCTTCAATATTTCAGTGCTCACGTTCTCAGTCAAGTTTTCTTTCATGTTTAAATTCCACTAGCTAAACTTTAGTCCTACTTTTATATGGACTAGATTGCATTAACTAAACGCTCAGTTCCAATACTAAAATGATATTTCGATTCGGTTACTCATATATATATATATATATATATATATATATATATATATATATATATATATATATATATATATATATATATATATATATATATATATATATATATATATATATATATATATATATATATATATATATATATATATATATATATATATATATATATATATATATATATATATATATATATATATATATATATATATATATATATATATATATATATATTCTAAAATTCCTTAATTTCACAGCAGTATTCTAAACAATGAAACAGATCTTACATAATTTTCTAAGTTTTTTTTTTATTTTTATCATCAGTACCGTTATATGAAGATAGATTCCACTAACTAAGTTTTCAATAGCAAAACTAAGAGAATGTTTCTTAGAGTATCTTTTCTAATGGTGTCCTACCAAAGTACAAATCAACAGTACTTTTCAACACGTGTCTATGCCAACAGTAGTTATATAATATTGAGCTGGGTCCCGGTAATTAACCCTTCAATCCCCGTACCAAATTCATACTTCGCTCAGTTAACCGTCTCTCACATGAATTCCAGGGAGATAAGAACAATCTCGGCGGTGCTTTGAAGGTCGCAGGTTGGTCTCTTTGCATGCTACGTGGAGGCGAGGAAGGGTTAGACCGGTCGCTGTGGTCGACGCTTTACCTTTGCCGCACGTATGCTTAATTAACAGGTTTTCTTATTGTTTTTTTTTTTTTTTTTTTTTTTTTGTCGGCGGTGAGTTCGTGTTAAGGCGTGGAGGGCAAGGCCGTGGGGAGGCATGTGTTACGTATCGGTGATGGTGTTTTTTGTTGCTTCGTGTGTTTTCTCTCACTTTCTTTTTTCTTGTTGGGTATTTTTTATTGTTTTGCAAGGGTGAAAGGGAGTTATTTGTTTGTTTGTAAGTGCGCTTTTTTTTCTACAAAAGTAAAAGGAAGTTAAGTGGCGACTGATTTAGACTTTCATTATTAATGTCTTTATCACAAGAGTTTATATCACTACTAGATGAACCCTTTCTATAATGAAGACAACACTCTCCTACTATTACAACTATTTTCATCCATCCCAACAGGCATAAATTCCCGATCAGTGACATAGGAAGACAATAATTACCTGCTTCAATTTTCACCACTGACCTCATTCATTCCACATTCTATCCTCATCTTTCAATATAAACATTTCCTTTCCTCGTACATTTCACGTTTCTCCATTTCCTTGCCTTCCTGGTTCTCCTCGCCGTCCTCCTTCCCTACCACTTTTTTTTCCTCCTCTTCCACCTCTTCCTCCTCCTCCTCCTCCCTATCCTCCCTTCCCTTCCTCCTTCCCTCCCTTCCTACAAGCTCCACCTTCACCAAAAATTCACGAACATATACCTTACACCAAACTTCTGCCGGAGAAAAAAAGTTACCCCCTAAAAAAGGGAGGAAAAAATGAAAACTAGCAGTGTCCCCGGAATACACTGCAGGAATAGGTAGAGAAATAAGGTAAGGAATAGGTGTGTTTTGTGGATCTGTGCCCGGATCGCTGAGGAATTAGTTTCAACCGCAGGATCATCACCACACGGGATGATTTTAATTATTAACCGCATGAATCTGATATATAATGCAAGGGAGGGAGGTGAGAGAGAGAGAGAGAGAGAGAGAGAGAGAGAGAGAGAGAGAGAGAGAGAGAGAGAGAGAGAGTGTGTGTGTGTGTGTGTGTGTGTGTGTGTGTGTGTGTGTGTGTGTGTGTG
>NC_087176.1:12897500-12902500 GCF_035594125.1 Scylla paramamosain
AAGAGAGAATCAATGAAAAAACCTTAATGATACTGTCAGACGAACGTGGCTTTTTTCATGAAAGTGTGTGAGAGAGAGAAAAAATATATAGTTTACGTTTCAAAGAGCAATTTATTACGTGAGATAAGCGGAGGAATTATTAATAAGACTTCGCTGTAAACTTGCCAAGGTGAACGTATATGTTTCGCGATATATAATAACTTGTATATAGACAATCTAACTAGTTGACATATTTTGATATATTAATTGTAAATATAAGTCATAGTATTGTTATCCATCTATCTATCTGTCTATCTATCTATCTGTCTATCTATCTGTCTATCTATTTATCTGTCTATCTATCTATCTATCTATCTTCCTACCAACCTAACTATACGTCTATCTGTCTGTCTATCTAACACTCTATCAATTTCTTTTATCAGTCTATCATTATCTGTCTATTTATCTGTCTATCTTTCTATCTATCTATTTATCTATCTATATATCTATCAATCAATCTTTCTATTTATCTATCTATCTATCTAGTAGTAGTAGTAGTAGTAGTAGTAGTAGTAGTAGTAGTAGTAGTAGTAGTAGTAGTAGTAGTAGTAGTAGTAGTAGTAGTAGCAGTAGTAGTAATGGCTGACGTTGTTATTGTTGTAGTTCTTGTTGTAATGATAATGATAATAATTTAAACTACTACTACTACTACTACTACTACTACTACTACTACTACTACTACTACTACTACTACTACTACTACTACTACTACTAATATTATTATTATTAATATTATTATTATTATTATTATTATTATTATTATTATTATTAACATAAATAAAAGTGCTTTTCTTCTTCTTCATCATCATTTCTTCTTCTTCTTCTTCTTCTTCTTCTTCTTCTTATTATTATTATTATTATTATTATTATTATTGTTATTATTATTATTATTATTATTATTATTATTATTATTATTATTATTATTATTATTATTATTATTATTATTATTGTTATGGTGATGGCGCTGGTGGTGAATAACAACAACAACAATAATGATAATAATAATAATAATAATAATAATAATAATAATAATAATAATAATAATAATAATATATTTAACAGTGCTTTTCTTCTTCTTCTCATTATTATTATTATTATTATTATTATTATTATTATTATTATTATTATTATTATTATTATTATTATTATTATTATTATTATTATTATTATTATTGTTATTCACCACCACCGCCATCACCACCATTACTATTACCACCATTACCATCACCAGCACAACCATAACGACAGCTGCAGTAATTTAATAGATAAACAAATAAATATTCCATTCGTGTTTAAATATTCCTGATACAGTATTCCTTTTTCATCAAAGTGAAATGAAAGGCAAACCACATTTTGCGGCCAACACTGCATTTGTTCCGTTTCATTAGTAATATTTCACTTTCTGATGATTATATTTTATTTTATTTGCGCAGTAAGTAACATTTTTTTTCCCTTAACTACCTGTTTATTCGCGTTTATCTTTTGTGTTTGCGTGTGTGCGTGAGTAACCCGACACTCCTCTCTCTCTCTCTCTCTCTCTCTCTCTCTCTCTCTCTCTCTCTCTCTTGCGTGCGCGCGCGCGCTCGTGTGTGTGTGTGTTTGTGTGTGTGTGTGTGTGTGTGTGTGTGTGTGTGTGTGTGTGTGTGTGTGTTTGCGTGTGTGTGTGTTGTGCCCAAAAAAGGTACTCACACATAATCTGCAGCGTGACCATAATTACAGGAAACGTGCCTGGATATCAGATTCAATTAAACGCATAAAATTAAAGATAATATCTACTATGTACAAGTAATTAGGCATTCAACACTAATAGCTTTACCAAATGGGCATACGTTATTTATTTTCCATTTTCCGCTAATTTTACATCAAAGGAGATTTAGCAGACGATGGTATTGCTCTCAAATCAAAATATGTACGTAGCTTTTACTTTTATATACTTTTACTTCGAAAATCTCTCGCTACTGTAGCTGGAATCGCGTGTGACTTTATGACACACATTAACCACACTACAGCGCCAACAGCCACGCCCTTATATGGAGCAACGTCTTTATAATTAACAATATACAACATCTACTGCTACACGGAGACACTTCACCTTATTCATGATTCAGTAATTCATAAATACACTTAGTTTGTCATAAACATACAAGTACCATACATTTATCCACTCACCCTTACAAGCGTACAATTATTACTTTTATACTACACATAGTTCACATTTACTTACCATCTCATTAATACACTCATGAAATCCACCTTACACTCTACATTCATTCAGTCAAATGGACTCTCACATTTTTCTTTTTTTAATCAGACTCACCAAGGTATCAGTACATTCACTCAATTTACCGTACCTACACCCACTACCTACCGCCTAACACCTATCACTCACATACAGTCACGCTATTAATCATCAGACTCACCAGCTTCACAATACACTCACTCACTTTCATCCATCCACTCTCACCCACGCCCAGGCAAACACCCACACTCCTATCACTCACAGGCATCACTTCAGCCGCAAATCATTCGGGCAGTGGGCAAAATGTATCAAAGCCTCGTTGTGAAAGCTCCAAATACTCAAAGGGCCTGTTGGTTATTTTCACTCCCATCGTATTACCTCCGACATAACCACGCCCAGAGTAGTCACAGCCACTCTCCTAATGGAAGTAGTTCGCCTGCCCACTCGGAAGCCCTAAAATTTTCACTGGATGCTCTATTTTTTTCCTCTTTCTCCACCCACCCAAGCCCTGCTCACCATCGCCTTTTTTTTTTTTTTTTTAGTACTTAGCTGTATCTGTTTTTCTTTTTTTCTTTCAAAATAGTGGATGTAGCGGCTCGTTCTACGGTATCTTTTTGCCTCTTTGTTTTCTATTTTTAAGCGATGAGATACTAGGGGAATACTTATTTTACATATATATATTTTTTTTCTTTTCAACTACACGCTCTTAGGTTGCGTTAACTGGCTGGGTGTTTGTTGAGGAAAAGAGGGAGTTTTGTGGATGGGTTTGATGTACAAGTATGGTATAAAGGTAAAGTTGGGGCATACACTAATGCTACGTGTGGCCTCGGCTCTCATCTCCGTCTCATTGGCCTCTGAGCTTGAGGTGGATAGCTCTTGGCCAGGGACACACGGCCGCTGTGACATCAAAGTATGTTAAAGAGAGATTTAATTTTTTTCAACATGATTTCCACAGATGATAATTAAAGTATTGGTTTCAAACACAATAGACATTCTTGTAGTTCTTGCTATTCTTTGCGCTCAGTGAACTTTAATTTTTTACTCTATAATATTCTATATATTAAACATACCTTATCGTTCAGTATTATTTTACTTCTATCATAATTACGTACCTCTTCTGCTAATAATATCGTTACTACTACTACTATTACTACCACTACTACTGCTTCTACTACTATTACTACTACTACTCCTAGTACTACTACTACTACTACTACTACTACTACTAGTTATTACTACTTCTACAGCTACTACTACTACTACTACTACTACTACTACTACTACTACTACTACTACAACTACTACTACTACTACTACTACTACTACCACTACTACTACTACTACTACTACTACTACTACTACTACTACTACTACTACTACTACTACTACTACTAATAATAATAATAATAATAATAATAATATTAATAACCAGTAAAACGCCTTGGAAGGCGACTGACGAGCGAAGCTGTCAGTAATGCATCAGTGGAAGGAGTATTTCAATAAGAGAGAGAGAGAGAGAGAGAGAGAGAGAGAGAGAGAGAGAGAGAGAGAGAGAGAGAGAGAGAGAGAGAGAGAGAGAGAGAGAGAGAGGTAATTTCAAGCAACCCGCACATCGCGCACTTGCCTAATAATCAAATCACTCTAGCTCAAAACTTTGCGAGAGCTCAATGGTTGTGCCATATACCGTTAGATAGGAAATCTAATTCTGCGTTCAGTGGTGTGAGTCCGCTCTTGTTGAGAAAAAAACAAAAGGTGAAAATTGCAGAAAACGGACGGTCGGTTTATGGAAAGTTTTATTATGTATTTTGCGCATGTGCAGTAGTGCTGCAAATTGACATGCTTTTCCGTTATATCTTGTATTAATCTTATTACCTACAAAATTTGATCTTTATCAGTTCTTTAGTTGAAAAGTTGGCGGCAATTTCAGGCACCGAGCACATTGCACACGTGCCTAATATTCAAATCACTCAAGTCAAAACTTTTGCGAGAGCCCAGTGGTTGTGCTGTATACCGTTTGATGAGAAATTCTATTCTGTGTTCAGTGGTGTGTTTCAGCTCTCGTTGAGACAAAAAGAAGTTGGTGAAAACTGCAGAAAGCTGAAGTTCTTTTTTCAAAAAAGTTTTATACTGTACTCGTATTTTGCGCATGCGCAGTAATGTTGCAAATTTGGCATGCTTTTCCTTTATAACTTGTTACTCTTATTTACAACAAAATTTGAGCTTGATCAGTTGACTGATTAAGAATTCAGAATTTTGACTTTGCGCATGCGCAGGGCTACTTGAAGGTTAACATAAGGAATTTTAATAATATTATAACAACATGACACTTCTTGAATTTTATTAAAATTGGTTAGGTAGAATTTTGAGAAATCCCATTTACGACACCCTTCTGCTTTTTGCAAGTTACCCATTGACTTCACTCAATAGAAAAGATGAAAGCTATATCATATAAAACTGATAGAGTTGTGCTATCATATGGTGCTAATTTCGCTACGATCGGCAGCGTAGTTCCGAAAATATTAGTGTTTGAATAGCTTTATGGTCGGGCCGGGGCGGGCTGGGTGTGGCCGGGCCGTTCAAAATGAAACAGAACGTCCATAGTAAACTTTGCTTGGCTCGTAATAATAATAATGATAATAATAATAATAATAATAATAATAATAATAATAATAATAATAATAATAATAATAAAAATAATAATAATAATGATAATAATAATAAT
>NC_087176.1:12912500-12917500 GCF_035594125.1 Scylla paramamosain
AACAACAACAGCCACTACTACTACTGCTTCTACTACTACTACTACTACTACTACTACTACTACTACTACTACTACTACTGGTATTACAATAATAACAACACAAGCAACAAAAAACAAAAACAACCAACAACAACAACAACAACAACAACAACAACAACAACAACAATAAAATCAAAGACAACAATAATAACAACACAACCAACAACAAGAACAACAGCAACAACAACAACAACAACCACTATTACTACTACTACTACTACTACTACTACTACTACTACTACTACTACTACTACTACTACTACTACTGGTACTACAATAATAACACAAACAAAAAGAACAACAAAAACCAGAATCTCATGCACTTTATATTTCTGCCCGGAACCATGCCAAGTCTGTTCTCCAACTAGCCAAAAACTCCTTCATTAACAGAAAATGTCAAAACCTTTCAAGATCTAACTCCCTCGTGATTTCTGGCATCTAGCCAAAAATATCTCCAATAACTTTGCTTCTTCTTCTTTCCCTCATCTATTTCAACCAGATAGCAGCACTGCTATCACATCTATTTCTAAAGCTGAACTCTTTCCTCAAACCTTTGCTAAAAACTCTACCTTGGACGATTCTGGGCTTGTTCCTCCCTCTCCTCCACCCTCTGACTACTTCATGCCACCTATTAAAATTCTTCGCAATGATGTTTTCCATGCCCTCGCTGGCCTAAACCCTCGGAAAGCTTATGGACCTGATGGGGTCTCTCCTATTGTTCTTCGAAACTGTGGCTCCGTGCTTGCATCTTGCATAGTCAAACTCTTTTAGCTCTGTCTGTCAACATCTACCTTTCCTTCTTGCTGGAAGTTTGCCTACATTCAACCTGTTCCTAAAAAGGGTGACCGTTCTAATCCCTCAAACTACCGTCCTATTGCTTTAATTTCCTGCCTATCTTAAGTTTTTCAATCTATCCTCAACAGGAAGATTCTTAAACATCTATCACTTCACAACCTTCTATCTGATCGCCAGTATGGGTTCCGTCAAGGCCGCTCTACTGGTGATCTTCTGGCTTTCCTTACTGAGTCTTGGTCATCCTCTTTTAGAGATTTTGGTGAAACTTTTGCTGTTGCCTTGGACATATCAAAAGCTTTTGATAGAGTCTGGCACAAAGCTTTGATTTCCAAACTACCCTCCTACGGTTTCTATCATTCTCTCTGTAACTTCATTTCAAGTTTCCTTTCTGACCGTTCTATTGCTGCTGAGGTAGACGGTCACTGTTCTTCTCCTAAATCTATTAACAGTGGTGTTCTTCAGGGTTCTGTCCTGTCACCCACTCTCTTCTTATTATTCATTAATGATCTTCTAAACCAAACTTCTTGTCCTATCCACTCCTACGCTGATGATACCACCCTGCACTTTTCCACGTCTTTTCATAGACGTCCAACCCTTCAGGAGGTAAACATATCACGCAGGGAAGCCACAGAACGCTTAACTTCTGATCTTTCTAAAATTTCTGATTGGGGCAGAGCAAACTTGGTATTGTTCAATGCCTCAAAAACTCAATTCCTCCATCTATCAACTCGACACAACCTTCCAGACAACTATCCCCTCTTCTTCAATGACACTCAACTGTCCCCCTCTTCTACACTGAACATCCTCGGTCTGTCCTTTACTTATAATCTGAACTGGAAACTTCACATCTCATCTCTAGCTAAAACAGCTTCTATGAAGTTAGGTGTTCTGAGACGTCTCCGCCAGTTTTTCTCACCCCCCCCAGCTGCTAACTCTGTACAAGGGCCTTATCCGTCCATGTATGGAGTATGCTTCACATGTCTGGGGGGGTTCCACTCATACTGCTCTTCTAGACAGGGTGGAATCAAAAGCTTTTCGTCTCATCAACTCCTCTCCTCTAACTGACTGTCTTCAGCCTCTCTCTCACCGCCGCAATGTTGCATATCTAGCTGTCTTCCACCGCTATTTTCATGCTAACTGCTCTTCTGATCTTGCTAATTGCATGCCTTCCCTCCTTCCGCGGCCTCGCTGCACAAGACTTTCTTCTTTCTCTCACCCCTATTCTGTCCACCTCTCTAACGCAAGAGTTAACCAGTATTCTCAATCATTCATCCCTTTCTCTGGTAAACTCTGGAACTCCCTGCCTGCTTCTGTATTTCCACCTTCCTATGACTTGAATTCCTTCAAGAGGGAGGTTTCAAGACACTTATTCATCAATTTTTGACCACTGCTTTGACCCTTTTATGGGACTGGCATTTCAGTGGGCATTTTTTTTTATTAGATTTTTGTTGCCCTTGGCCAGTGTCCTTCCTACATAAAAAAAAAAAAAAAAACTGTTACCACCGCTTTCACCATCGCCTCCACAAAAACAAAACAGAAAGTAACAATAGCATGGAAAAAATACATTCCTAAAAAAAGATATATATATATATATATATATATATATATATATATATATATATATATATATATATATATATATATATATATATATATATATATATATATATATATATATATATATATAATGAATGAATAAATAGTAGAGAGGAGTAAAAATATAAGAATGAAGTATATATTCAAGCTCCACAACGTACCCTCCCCCCGACACACACACACACACACACACACACACACACAATTTACATTCCATCAGACGCACTTCACCTTCCCCGTCCCGCCTAAACTCGGTGTGCGTTGCAAAGTAAACTAGACTTGACGTTCTCAGTTTACGCCAACAAAAGGCTCCTGTTTACCTCCGCCTTAAGACACCCTTAAAAGGCCCGCCCCGTTAACCTGAGCCGCCTGTATGTAAATTCCTTGATTCGTAATGTTACCAAGACTCCAGGCGTAATGTTATGCATCATTTTCTGTGTTTGTATCTGTGTACTTGTGTAGATACCTCTCTCTCTCTCTCTCTCTCTCTCTCTCTCTCTCTCTCTCTCTCTCTCTCTCTCTCTCTCTCTCTCTCTCTCTCTCTCTCTCTCTCTCTCTGTGTGTGTGTGTGTGTGTGTGTGTGTGTGTGTGTGTGTGTGTGTGTGTGTGTGTGTGTGTGTGTGTGTGTGTGTGTGTGTGTGTGTGTGTGTGTGTGTGTGTGTGTGTGTGTGTGTGTGTGTGTGTGTGTGTGTGTGTGTGTGTGTGTGTGCGCGCGCGCGCGTGTCAAAGATGGATACGGAAAGGATAGAAAGTAATAAAGAAATATAAAGAGAGAAAGAAGTTGATAAAGAATAATGGAGAGAGAGAGAGAGAGAGAGAGAGAGAGAGAGAGAGAGAGAGAGAGAGAGAGAGAGAGAGAGAGAGAGAGAGAAACCTCCAAGGGTTCAACAAGGATATAAATGAGTGGCTAAGAGACCACAGCTAATGGACACCACTAATATAGTATATAATATAAGTATATATATATATATATATATATATATATATATATATATATATATATATATATATATATATATATATATATATATGTATGTGTGACGACCAAGATAGCCAGAATACTTCCGTAAGCAGCTCTTGTCTATGTACCCACACCTTAATACTCTTTAGAGAGAGAGAGAGAGAGAGAGAGAGAGAGAGAGAGAGAGAGAGAGAGAGAGAGAGAGAGAGAGAGAGAGAAAGGCAGACAGAGAGACAGCGAACCATAGAGTCAGACAGAAAGTCCCACATCTCACGGCAGCATGAAATCTGAAAGCCCGAGAGCGGAAGGAGGCGAGGACCATGAGAACACAAGCCGCAATAAGCGCATCAATAAGACGAAACCCAAACCCTTAACCACCTTGGGAAAACCTTTGAATAGCCTTGTCAGCGAGTCGTCAGCCTTACTATACAAGCCTCTATACGTGCACACAAAAACCAACTCCGGACGCTTTTCAATCTTCCAACAAGGGATGAGATCAGATTCCTTTTGATCCGCCCCGAGAGGATTTGGATAACCTTTCTGACACCCCCTCCCCTCCACCTTCCTCCTTTTCCGCCCCTCCCTATGGCCCTTGTTGTTGTTCTTTGCTTGGGTATGAGAGAGAGAGAGAGAGAGAGAGAGAGAGAGAGAGAGAGAGAGAGAGAGAGAGAGAGAGAGAGAGAGAGAGAGAGAGAGATGTCATATGCCGAAGGACATAAAGAAAAGGAGTCATATTTTGAATGCACCTTGGAACGAGTTATAGAACAATTTCACTATTTTTTTTTATTTCCGTATAGTATAGTTCTCTCTCTCTCTCTCTCTCTCTCTCTCTCTCTCTCTCTCTCTCTCTCTCTCTCTCTCTCTCTCTCTCTCTCTCTCTGTCCGCTATAGCGAAATAAAGCGACCGACTTTCCGGCACATACATATAACGTAGTCTCTCCCTCGTAAAACATATTATGCAGACAGAAAACGGGGGCATGTATGTGACACTTCTATTATTGGTGACCAAAGCCACTCTACCTCCGGGGGAAATATAATTGGACGAATAGTTCAGGTTTACAATCGGAAGCAGATTTAACTTACGTGCCGCGTTGTGTTTACTAAGAACTATTGAGCAGTTTGAGTGTGTGTGTGTGTGTGTGTGTGTGTGTGTGTGTGTGTGTGTGTGTGTGTGTGTGTGTGTGTGTGTGTGTGTGTGTGTGTGTGTGTGTGTGTGTGTGTGTGTGTGTGTGTGTGTGTGTGTGTGTGTGTGTGTGTGTGTGTGTGTGTGTGTGTGTGTGTGTGTGTGTGTGTGTGTGTGTAGGACACAAAGAACAGTGAAAAAATAATAGCAAATAAAAAGTTAGAGATGCAGAAGGAAGAATGAGGGACACACACACAAAAAAAAAAAAGAGAGAGAGAGAGAGAGAGAGAGAGAGAGAGAGAGAGAGAGAGAGAGAGAGAGAGAGAGAGAGAGAGAGAGAGAGAGAGAGAGGAAAATACATAAACAGAAAAAAGCAGACAGCACATATGAAAAAAAAAAAAAATACCACCTTACAAACCGACAAAAAAAACAGAAATAAATCAGAAAACATAAAAAAATGGGAAACGAAAAAAGAACATGAACATA
>NC_087176.1:12920000-12967500 GCF_035594125.1 Scylla paramamosain
ACACCAGGGATGGGGTAAATACAAGAACGAATACAAATATTTCATATTTATACGAATACGAATACGAATACAAATACACTGAAATACTGATAATTCGAATACAAATACGAATACTTCATGGGAGGATTCGTGAATGGATTCATGAATACTTTTCGTTGAAAATAACTTTTCATGTAGGTAGCCCATCAATGAGCCTAATATGATACTAAAATTATCCAGTGGTACAATGACATCATGGACTTATAACTGATGCTAGTATTCTGTACATGTTTATCACACCTAGACATATTTGTTTTCCAAAATTTTCAAGTATATATCGAAGCTGTACTGCAAGAAACACAACAAAATATCTATATCAAATTATAAAAGCCAAGTCTTTTCTAGTATCCTGTTGTAGATCTCACTTCTATTATATATATATATATATATATATATATATATATATATATATATATATATATATATATATATATATATATATATATATATATATATATATATATATATATATATATATATATATATATATATATATATATATATATATATATATATATATATATATATATATATATATATATATATATATATATATATATATATATATATAACCCAGCTGTGACCTCACTGAACGTTTCCTTGTGTCTCACAACACAAGGGGGTAGTCACAGCCTGCCCTCTAAAGACAACTCTCTTCCTCCACACAAAACTACAAGCACCTAATAACACACACACCCTTCACTCAAAAAAAATTTAAAATCATGGCGACTCCTACACCAGCCTCGGAGTCCCCATCTGGGGAGGGGACCATAAATGTCCCCAGGTCGGACTGCCTTTCCGTCGACGACCCTAAGTGTCTTGACACCCCCCTCAACTTTTTCTTCATTAACTTCTGCAACATTCGCGGTCTAAGATCTAATTTTCAATCTGTAGAACACCACCTCTCCTCTTCTAAACCTCATCTTCTTTTCCTCACTGAAACTCAGGTGTCTGAGGCAACTGACAGTAGCCCCTTTTCTGTTCCCTCCTACTTTCTCTATCCTCATTTTCGATCCAAAGCTGGATGCTGCGTTTATGTGCGCAATGACTTAACCTGCTCTCGTGCCCACGCTCTTGAATCTTCCGAGTTTTCCACCATCTGGCTACGACTACAGAGTCATTCTCATACTAAATTTATCTGTGCTGTATACCTCTCTCCTAACTCCTCTGACTATAAGAAATTCTTTGACTACTTAACTTCCAAAGTGGAGCACATTCTGACCCTCTTCCCCCTTTTGCAGAGATCTCCATTCTTGGAGACTTCAATGTTCACCACCAGCTTTGGCTTTCCTCTCCTTCACTGACCATCCTGGTGAACTAGCCTACAACTTTGCTATCCTCCATGACCTAGAGCAATTGGTGCAACACCCTACTCGTATTCCTGACCGTCTTGGAGATACGCCCAACATTCTTGACCTTTTCCTGACCTCTAATCCTTCTGCTTATGCTGTCACCCATTCTTCTCCGTTGGGCTCCTCCGATCACAATCTCATATCTGTATCTTGTCCTATCACTCCAATCCCTCCTCAGGATCCCCCTAAGCGAAGGTGCCTCTGGCGTTTTGCCTCTGCTAGTTGGGGGGACCTGAGGAGGTATTTTGCTGATTTTCCTTATTAATGATCTTCTAAACCAAACTTCTTGTCCTATCCACTCCTATGCTGATGATACCACCCTGCACTTTTCCACGTCTTTTCATAGACGTCCAACCCTTCAGGAGGTAAACATATCACGCAGGGAAGCCACAGAACGCCTGACTTCTGATCTTTCTAAAATTTCTGATTGGGGCAGAGCAAACTTGGTATTGTTCAATGCCTCAAAAACTCAATTCCTCCATCTATCAACTCGACACAATCTTCCAGACAACTACTCCCTCTTCTTCAATGACACTCAACTATCCCCCTTTCTACACTGAACATCCTTGGTCTGTCCTTTACTTATAATCTGAACTGGAAACTTCACATCTCATCTCTAGCTAAAACAGCTTCTATGAAGTTAGGTGTTCTGAGACGTCTCCGCCAGTTTTTCTCACCCCCCAGCTGCTAACTCTGTACAAGGGCCTTATCCGTCCATGTATGGAGTATGCTTCACATGTCTGGGGGGTTCCACTCATACTGCTGTTCTAGACAGGGTGGAATCAAAAGCTTTTCGTCTCATCAACTCCTCTCCTCTAACTGACTGTCTTCAGCCTCTCTCTCACCGCCGCAATGTTGCATCTCTAGCTGTCTTCTACCGCTATTTTCATGCTAACTGCTCTTCTGATCTTGCTAACTGCATGCCTCCCCTCCTTCCGCGGCCTCGCTGCACAAGACTTTCATCTTTCTCTCACTCCTATTCTGTCCACCTCTCTAACGCAAGAGTTAACCAGTATTCTCAATCATTCATCCCTTTCTCTGGTAAACTCTGGAATTCCTTGCCTGCTTCTGTATTTCCACCTTCCTATGACTTGAATTCCTTCAAGAGGGAAGTTTCAAGACACTTATCCACCAATTTTTGACTACTGCTTTGACCCTTTTAGGGACTGGCATTTCAGTGGGCATTTTTTTTTATTAGATTTTTGTTGCCCTTGGCCAGTATCCTTCCTACATAAAAAAAAAAAAAAAAAAAATATATATATATATATATATATATATATATATATATATATATATATATATATATATATATATATATATATATATTTTTTTTTTTTTTTTTTTTTTTTTTTACGTCTTGGCCTATAGCGCCTGTAGGCTTTTGTGATCTCGCGGGGCCTTTGATGGTCGGCCCCAGACCGTAGTGGCGCAGGCAAGATTTTTTAAGTGACGCCTGTAGAGGCTCATGCTGCCCCCTGATAGTAACTGATACCTTGCAGTGCTATCACTACACATTCTAGACACTCAGATTCATCACAACGGCGGCTAAACTGTAACTGTTGTCATTAGACTGAACAACACACTGCACAGTTTATATTGTCTGTAACCTTCAGGATACACCGAACTCCGCAGCACTATAATACATGTAATATTCAGGGATTCCAGAGCGGAGGAAGCAACAAAAAGAGAGAATAATCCCAACAATGAACCTGGAGTAGCATACTCCCTGCTACCGGCAAGAGGCAACTGAGGGCTGCCAGACCCCAACAGTCACAGCGGCTACTCTAGTGGACTTGTATCATACACGTCGGACAAACAGAAACGAAGATTTGCAACTTTGATGGAATAATAACTATTATTTCTGATGATGGATTTAATATTATTCGGCACATTATTCGAAGAAAACGAGTACTTTTCCTAAGTATTCGAATAAGAATGCGAATACTTTGATGTCAGATGACAAGTATTCGAATACGAATGCGAATTCACCCAAGTACTGTATTCGAATGTATTCGAATACGAATACCGAATACGAATACCCCATCCCTGATACACACACACACACACACACACACACACTATTTGTTGGTAAAAAATACTCGTAGAAACGTAAAATAATAATATTTATAGAACCAGCTTGTAGGAAGCATATATATATATATATATATATATATATATATATATATATATATATATATATATATATATATATATATATATATATATATATATATATATATATATATGTGTGTGTGTGTGCTGGAAAAATAACATTTATTATTAATAATTCAAGTCAATAGAATTTATTACGTTTTTAACAGTTAAAGCAAACGAGGATGAAGAAAATACTTCTAATAGAAAAAATAAACACTGTAATACATATCGAAGCTAAAGGGCGATGTTTTCCCCTCTATCATCTGTTAAAAATAAACACATTATGGCGGTAAAAACACTCTTAGAAATAAAAACTTTGAAAAAAAAAGAAAAAAAAACGGGTATATGGTTGTAAAAATAAAGAAAAGAAGACTAAACACGTTTATATTTAATTACGTTTTACAGATGATGTTTTTTTCTTTTTTCACTTCATGAAATACTAGAAGTAAACTTAACTTAGCAATGAAAACACTCGTAGAAATAGGGATAACGAATATTTGTCCAACGTGACACTCATGAAATTTGACTCACAAAAAGGCTCAGTGTTTTGAAATCAAGAGAGGCGCACAAAATCCTTGGGTAATCCATCTCTTCTCGCCGGATTCAATATTTTATTTTATTTTATTTATTTTTTTTTCATTTACCTGCGTTTGGAATCGTCATGAATTGCGTTTCCTGCGAATGATTAGGGTTGGGAATAGATATTATATTGAAACTCATGCTATTATGCACCTTGTTTTCAGTTTATATATAGTTACACACACATATAGTTACACACACAAAAAAAAAGAAAAAATAACAAAAACAAACAAACAAACAAACAAACAAACACACACACAGACATGGAAGCATTTAAACCACGTCCTATTGGCTCGCTCTCTCCCTGATTACCTCTTTGTACCCTTCACCAGTCCCGGGATTCAATCATTTTCAAATTCAATAACCCATGCAATCTGTCTTCCGATGATCTGTGCAAGCAATGTTACAGCTCCCGCATTACGCTGTTGTTGATTATTCTGTATTTGCGCGCCAGGGAGAGGGAAGCGGTGGGTGGGTGAGGAGGAATATGGATAGGGGGAAATGGAAGGGCGAGGGAGGACGCGTGGGGAGAAGGATTGAAGGATGGCATGGTTAGGTGATCCTGGATATTGACTGTATTACTTATGTAAATTTGGCTGCATCGGTGAACAGTGGATGTGGAGAGAGAGAGAGAGAGAGAGAGAGAGAGAGAGAGAGAGAGAGAGAGAGAGAGAGAGAGAGAGAGAGAGAGAGAGAGAGAGAGAGAGTAAACAACTAGGTATAATAAAAGAGAAAACACTTAAGAAGCATAAATGAAAAAAGTATTTACAAATATAAAATAAACGATAGGAGAGGAAAAGTTTTTTCTCCATGATCTCTAAAATTAATTTCTTTCGTAGTCTTTTAAATATTTTCTTTCCTTTCCTAGAACAAGTAAATTAATGAATAAATAATTAAATAATTTAGTCAATTAATTAATTAATCAAATAACTAACATTAATTCTATCATTTGCAAACACACTAGAAAATGCACCATCTAGAGAGACAAGATAAAAGGGAAGCTTCGTCAACAAGGTAAAAGGTTTTTAAAGATTCACCTTTGCATCATGATCTGTGTTATAATAAACATCAGGAAACCAGACATTCATCTCCTTCACCACCGAGACAGAAGTGTGATTACCACTGCACGCAGGGGATGAAAATATACACTATTACCAGAAAATTGGACAATGGTAATTCTTCGTGAATAAATCTTTTTTTTTTTTTTTCCTCCTCAGTCCTTTTCCGTCAACAAAATCCTGACAAAGATGATAAGCTACCAATACAAGAAAAAATTCTGAAACAAATCTAACGAATTAGAGAGAGAGAGAGATTTCCGGATCAAAGAAGACAGTGACTAAAGAACACAAATTGCCTTTTAATCCCCCTGAAGTTAAAAAAATATCGTCCAAATACGCCTCCGTCTAATCCAGTAATCGCTTTTATGCTTCTGTTTATGAATAAGCGGCAACACCTGGCGGGCACTGGTAGCGAGATGCTAATGATCCGCTGGTGTGAAGGTAAAGGTGCGAAAGGTGGGAATGAAAGGTGATTATGTTAGGTTAACGTGCAGGTAAGGACAGTAAAGATAAGGTGTCAAGTTGTGTGTGTGTGTGTGTGTGTGTGTGTGTGTGTGAGTTGTATAGTTATTTTCAGTTATGTATTGCGAAATTTATTCTCTCTCGAACCTTGTTATTTTCGAGTTTTTCATGTATATTTTTCTTGCATTCCTAAAGTTATTGTGCCTCATGTTTCCCTGTCCTTGAGTTAATTTATTTTGACATTCATAAAGATTTTCATTTCCTTGCCTGTGGGTTTAGATTTTATGATATTTATTCCCCTTACCCGTCTTTCATATTATTTTTTTTGTGTGTGTGTGTGTGTTTGTGTGTTATTTATTACAAAAGTCATTCTGCTTCATTTTTCGATATTCTCAAGTTCATTAATTTCCACACCTGTAAAGTTTTCGGTTCTTTCTTTACCTGTATTTAAGTCTTCAGGCATTATTTTCCTTAACTTCCTTTGATACTCATTAATGGAGAATTATACGCCACAATTTTTCCTTGCGTAGATTTTCTCTTTACTAACTTTCATGGCTCAAAAATTACAAGTTACCAATCCGCTCTGTAATATTCGCCTCTACCACAGCAGGCTGACGTCACACTCCTGGTCCCAAAACACAAGAATAGCACAGCGTGATCACTGGGGCTAATCCATAAATTTCACAGCGCCGCCATTACACAGCTTAATGATTACACGGCGCCATTACTCCACGGTTTCATAATGAACAGCAACATTATTTCACAACGGCATTAGCTTATGAGGTCCATTTTTCAGTGGCGTAGCATTTTGTTGGTCCGCCCGCCGCCCCTCCGCCTGGAGCCCCCTTAACGCAGAGCAGGGAGCGTGGTGGAAGTGAGAGGGATAAATTACCTACTAATTGTGAGGCACGAGTCCTGCTGCCCTCACACACCAAATGCCAAGACTCATATATCCATTGTCTTCCCGAGTATTTAAGGGCGAGTGCTGCTTTCCTCGAGCTACCTACGTGCTTACTGACGTATCAACGGACCATGCATATAATGGGAATCCCGTGTGTGTGTGTGTGTGTGTGTGTGTGTGTGTGTGTGTGTGTGTATATATATATATATATATATATATATATATATATATATATATATATATATATATATATATATATATATATATATATATATATATATATATTCTTGTATTCATAAATTTATCATTTCTCGGATCTTGCTATTTTGAGTGTTTCTGTATGTTTTTTTCTTGCAATCCTGAAAGCGAAAAGATGGGACGAAATCAGGGAGAGATGTGTTACTTTCCTTGACTTACTTACTGAGATCACCAAGACTCATGCATGGCAAGAAAAAGAAAACATGCGTATATTGTGAGTGTATTGACAGTAAAGAAGTAGAATCCTGTCACTCGCAAATCCCGTGTCAGCTCCACATCAGCTATAACTTAAAGACTAGGCAGTGTGTTTCCAGCCGCGCCGCCAGAGAGGGGAGCAATAAATGGATCCCTCCCTTGGGTGCCATAAGCTATAATAGGCTCAGAAACAGAGATAGTACAGGTATTATTGTCCCGGAAAAAATGCCACCTTAATAGATCGCTTCCCGTGAGCGACGTTACAAGACACCACAATTAATGCGGAGTCTCGAGGGATTCGCTGCCGTGTAGCACTCAACTGGCTTTGTTTGGCGGTGATTGTTGATCAGCCGCGACATTACCAGTGAGGTGAATTACTTATCGCTACCAGGAAAGGCTAACGGAACTACTGGAGAGAAGGAGTAGAAATATATCTTTATCCAATTTTTCTACGCGTAGTTCAGTTGTTTTAGTAAGTTGGGGGTATTCACAATGGTCTGAGTTGCCAGTGGTTGCTGAATGTTTTAATGCAGGACTCAGTATACGCTCTCAGAGTTTTCTGGAAATACACATTCTAAAATCACCTCTTGTGATACATCTTGATATATTGTACCTATATGTTACAAAACACTAATCCTAAATGTTTATGCTAACAGTATTCACGAAATTATGATATAAGCTAAAAACTCGCAACTAGGTCCTCAGCTTTTTCACATTGATTTCTAGTCTCCTGCTACATATTCAGTTTGAGACATTCTTCAGTTGGTTTCTACAGGAACCAATGTTTTATCTGGCAAATCAAGAAAAGAATCAAACTATTATTATTTATGCTGCAGGGACACTGGGATGGCCGAAACCGTGCCAAGACGACATCACACACATCGGCTTCTTCAAAACACACACACAAAAAAATAAATAAATAAATAAAATAAATAAATAAATAAAATAAATAAATAGATAAACCGAGTGGGGAGATATGAGTTTGCAGTGGTGCTGTAAAACCCGGTCAATACATGTGTTGTGGTTGATTGCACGAACATATCACGAAAGAAGAACCAAGGTGTCAAAGGATGGGTTGTATTTTCAAGGAAAAAGCGCCAACTCAGAGAAGGCGTTGAGAGACACGATGCCGGCAGACAATCTTCACCAGTGTCCTGCTAAAATTTCGCATCAAAACATGGTTGTTTCTTTCATATGTGTTAGGATTTATAAAGTTTTATGTTAATTCTACAACGTAAATGGATAAAGTAGACATATATATATATATATATATATAGAGAGAGAGAGAGAGAGAGAGAGAGAGAGAGAGAGAGAGAGAGAGAGAGAGAGAGAGAGAGAGAGAGAGAGAGAGAGAGAGAGAGAGAGAGAGAGAGAGAGAGAGAGAGAGAGAGAGAGAGAGAGAGAGAGAGAGAGAGAGAGAGAGAGAGAGAGAGAGAGAGAGAGAGGAATACAAAAATCTGATATTATGTATTCTGCCAGGAGACTTCACAACGGAAAACAGCATCCGTCCCAAGGTCATGATACATCTCACACTCGAGATAATGTTTCTAAGCATTTAGCTCGTTTTGCCATACTTCTTGCCCTCTACTTGATGGTGGATAAAAACGTTCCTAATATTTTATTAGTTGATTTGATACACATAAATGACGTAAAGATTTTTTTTCAGCATACTGAGTTTTTTGTGTGAAATTGAGTCGGCTGATGAAACTGGCAGTTTTTCCAGACCATTGCAAACACCCAGCAGGGGCGTTCGCGGTCAACTCCATTTTACATTTCAGGTGTGCACTCCTTTTATATCATATTTACACATTTTTAGAGTGACATTCTTAGTGATTTGGTGTTTTTATATATTGAAATGCTCCTTACATTACTGTTATTACTAAGAAAACACTATGATTAATCACGTATTATTGCTCATCTAAACTGCTGCTATGCTCTGTAATCAGAGGGGAAAGACATATGTAACAGGTATGATGAATCCACTGGTTGAATATTATATTAATTTGCTGATTGCTAAATCGCAACTCCCACATAATACAACAATTAATATCATTAATATTGATCTTAACAGCAAAATGAGATGCCCGTGGCAATGGCAGTGCTGCGCGTCACCAAAGCTTCCTTATATTTTTCTCTTTTAGGCACGCAGATGATTTGTTTTTCTTTTTTTTTCCGGTGTGGTCATTGTCGTGTTCTTCCATCGTGAAAAGAAACCAATGCCATCAATGCTCGTAAATGCATGAGATATCCTGTTGTAGTCTATACCTTATACTGGGCCGGACCTGAATTATGAAGTCACAGCCGCTCCTCTCCCCAGCTGCCATCAGTTTTATTTTTTTACAACTTTGAGGTTTTCTTTCTCAGAATATGTATTTTGGTTTGTCAAATTAATCACGTTATAAAAAATTCAATACATCAAAAAAGCTTAAAATTTTTACACGAAAAAATCAACAAACAACCAGTCCATTGTAGCAAACAATACGATAAATTACCCCACTATTTTCTCTCTCTATTCCCACAGCGTATAAGCCATAAAAATAAAAATAAAAACACTACTACTACTACTGCTACTACTACTACTACTACTACTACTACTACTACTACTACTACTACTACTACTACTGCTGCTACTACTACTACTACTAACAATAATAATAATAATAATAATAATAATAATAATAATAATAATAATAATAATAATAATAATAAATGAGTAAATAAACAAATAAATTCTTCAGAAATAAAGGTTATGTCTTCCTTTATACGCTCGTGTGTGTGTGTGTGTGTGTGTGTGTGTGTGTGTGTGTGTGTGTGTGTGTGTGTGTGTGTGTGTGTGTGTGTGTGTGTGTGTGTGTGTGTGTGTGTGTGTGTGTGTGTGTGTGTGTGTGTGTGTGTGTGTGTGTGTGTGTGTGTGTGTGTGTGTGTGTGTGTGTGTGTGTGTGTGTGTGTGTGTGTGTGTAGTAACTGAATTGAAAAGATTTCAGGTATTGTACAGGTAACCTCAAAGAGAGACACAACTATAATGGCGTGATGATAATAGGCCACAGGATCATTAGAGCGATAAGTTCCACTCCGCTGCCCGCCTCGCCTCACCTGCCGCCTCCCTCACCCCGTGGCCTGACTAAGGGACGAACCACTCTTGAATACATCGCCGACTGGCCCCATTGACTGTATCACAAGATCCATCTCCTTCAAAGGCCTCTCCACAAGTCCCTAAGTATGAGAGGGGGCCGCGGTCAGACAGGTTTTAAAAGATGCGAATAGAAAGAGAGAGAGAGAGAGAGAGAGAGAGAGAGAGAGAGAGAGAGAGAGAGAGAGAGAGAGAGAGAGAGAGAGAGAGAGAGAGAGAGAGAGAGAGAGAGAGAGAGAGAGAGAGAGAAATTGGAGTTTTGAAAATATATATAAATAGTCTGAATGTAGATTTGTGATGCAGTGCGAGAAACGTGTGCGTGTGGAGTGAATGTTTAAATAATTCATTGTTTGCAAACGTTTCCACTTCACTGCGAATCATTTATATTAGGTTATGAAAAGTTAACACAACACAGAGCATGACAGAGGTAGTCGATGCCACGCCTCTTACAGCCCTTTTACCACTCCTGATGTGTCCATTCACCTTTCTCCCATTCCTGCCCGACCCTTCTACTATACAACACCCTTAAACGCCCAGTCCTATTCTTCCACACCTCTCTCTGACCCCGCCCATCCTTTCACTTCTCCCCTGCGCCGCCCTGCCCTTCTACTTTGCAACATACTTCGCTCCGCCCCATCTGTTCCCATCTTTTCCTATCCTGCCTTATCTTTACGCTACTTCTCCTACCCTGTCCTACCTCTCTACCACTCCGTCCAGTCTCTTCACATATCTCTCTTCACAGCACCGACTTATCCCAGCCCAATCTTTCACACCTTCCCATATCTCACACCACTCTTCCACACTCTCCACACTTCACGCTGCCCATTAGCAGCTCTCCACACAGCACCCCAGTCGCCAGAACCTTATGTTATCTCAATAAAACACGCTCCACTTCACCACTAATCACCGACCACTGTCCATTCCGTCTGTGTCTAAGGTAAGTTTGCGTAAAGGTGAAGGTTCTCTCAGGTTGAAAATGGTTAAAAAGAATAGTAGTTTTATTCTCCCCTCCCCCATGAGGCCTTTCAGCGGCTTCCCAGAGGCTTCCGAAATGGTATATGTGAGGCGGGAGAAAAGCTTCACTCCCAACCCGATTTTAAGCGAAAGAAAGCATAGATGTGTTTTGTTATTCTATTCCCCTCGAAGTGTTCTGCTACATTTCTCTCTCTCTCTCTCTCTCTCTCTCTCTCTCTCTCTCTCTCTCTCTCTCTCTCTCTCTCTCTCTCTCTCTCTCTCTCTCTCTCTCTCTCCATTATCACCCAAAGTAATAACGCCCAAAGACTATCCTGTAATAAACATTTTCGCCACATTAATTACGCCAGGGACTCGTTCAGATACTTAATTTCTCCTCGTAAAAGATGATGACGTGGGTTCGATTCCCGGCACAAAAAATAAAATAAAAGATAATTAATGTTTTATGGCCAAAATGCACGATGACTTTTGGGAGGGCTCAATTTTGCGGTCATCTGTAAGAGTGATAGTAAGGGTGGGAACACAGTGTCTAAGGGTGAGTAGATGGTCTTTATTTGCAGTCTAGGCTTTACTGATTTGTTTGTTTCTAATACAGGAAATTCGTGTCTTTTTTATCTATTTTTTTTTTATTTCTCAGTTGAAGTTTGTGTATTGGAATTCAGTGTCTATTTGTGTAGTTTATGTATTAATTGCTCTCTCTCTCTCTCTCTCTCTCTCTCTCTCTCTCTCTCTCTCTCTCTCTCTCTCTCTCTCTCTCTCTCTCTCTCTCTCTCTCTCTCTCTCTCTCTCTCTCTCTCTCTCTCCTTCACCTAAAGAAGCCACCGTGAACTTGGCTTCAGCTTTTGTCCAAGGCAACATCAATTTAGCGGGTTAAAGAAAGGTAAGTTTTCAAGGTTTTAATTACACCCTTCCTGGCCTGAATTGTTTTGTGTGTGTGTGTGTGTGTGTGTGTGTGTGTGTGTGTGTGTGTGTGTGTGTGTGTGTGTGTGTGTGTGTGTGTGTGTGTGTGTGTGTGTGTGTGTGTGTGTGTGTGTGTGTGTGTGTGTGTGTGTGTGTGTGTGTGTGTGTGTGTGTGTGTGTGTGTGTGTGTGTGTGTGTGTGTGTGTGTGTGTGTGTGTGTGTGTGTGTGTGTGTGTGTGTGTGTGTGTGTGTGTGTGCGTGCGTAAATCACCCACAAGTGTTGTTTTAAGGGACGTGTCGTTTATCTTGCAAGACCAGGGAGGTCAGTAAGATAAGAGAGAGAGAGAGAGAGAGAGAGAGAGAGAGAGAGAGAGAGAGAGAGAGAGAGAGAGAGAGAGAGAGAGAGAGAGAGAGAGAGAGAGAGAGAGAGAGAGAGAGAGAGAGAGAGACCTACAGGATACAAGGAATGGCCTATAAAATCTAAGGGCTCTGTAGTAGTAGTAGTATCAATAGTAGTAGTAGTAGTAGTAGTAGTAGTAGTAGTAGTAGTAGTAGTAGTAGTAGTAGTAGTAGTAGTAGTAGTAGTAGTTGTAGTAGTAGTAGTAGTAGTAGTATTCGTAGTAGTAGTAGTAGCAGAATTAGTAGAAGTATAATAATAATGATGATAATAATGATGATAAAAAAAAACAAAATAATAATAATAATAAAACAAAACGACAACAACATCATCAAAAACAACAACCACTACTACTACATCAACAACATCCCTAGAACACTCTTCTCAACACAACACACTCTCATATAAACACTAAAGTAATCCCTGGGGTAACAAATTATATATTATTACATTACATATACATTTATAGTATGCACCACTCCTTCCCCCCTCTCCCTGTACCTCTCCCTCTCTCTTTCTCTCTCCCCCGGTCCCTGTTTGAAAATAGCCAGCCAGCGAATTACTTTCTCGTTGGAAAACAAAATCAAACTAATTAATAGAGTCAGTCAGTCCTCACAAACTGTATTAAAACTAAACGCAATCACGGCAACGGAACAACAAAAGTTATTTATTCCTCATTTGTAAGGTAATAAGATAAATTTTACATTAGTTGCTGCTGTAGCACAAATATTGCCGCTCTTCTTGTTGTTGTTAGTAAAGGTTGTGGTGGTGGTAGAGGTGTTGTTATTTTTGTTGTTGTTGTTATTGATATTGTTGTTGTTGGAGGTGGTGGTGGTGGTGGTGGTGGTGGTGGTGGTACAAGTAGTAATGGTACCTGTAGTGGTGGTGGTGCTGTTCATTATATATATTACGCTTTTTTAGTAATAGTAGTAGTAGTAGTAGTAGTAGTAATAATAATAATAATAATAATAATAATAATAATAATAATAATAATAATAATAATAATAATATAGTAATAACAACAACAACAACAACAACAACAAAAACAACAACAACAACAGTAATTACCTAACTATCTAAATCTATATACACAAGTCTAATATCACCCATTCCAAATAATAACACTAATATAATGGCAACAATAACAATAACGATAACAATAAAACACTCAAATTACACCCTTAAAATAACTCCTCACACAACACACCAAAATCTGACGTAGCACCACTTCATATACATATACCACCACCACCGCCACCCTCAGTACCCCGTGAGCCATGAGAGGGGGAGGATATGCCAGCCGCTGCTTACCCTCTGGACACAGAAGGCCGGTGTCGATGGGGTCCGCGGCTTTAGTGAAAAATTGGATATAGGAGACTTCATAGAGGCTTTTCCACCTCATTGAGAACCAGTAATGCGAGGCTCCGTGTGTGTGTGTGTGTGTGTGTGTGTGTGTGTGTGTGTGTGTGTGTGTGTGTGTGTGTGTGTGTGTGTGTGTGTGTGTGTGTGTGTGTGTGTGTGGTCTGCCTTTACCTGTAGCCTCCGGACAGGTAAACGAGTTATGCACGAGCTACGTTGAAGTAAGCAAGCGTATCGATACACTCTTTTTTCTTATTACAGCAACGTTAAAATCAAGCTGTACGTCATAATTACACTGATAGAATCTTGTATTTTTTGCAAGCAGTATCAAGATAAATTTTCTCAATCAAATCCCCATCGATAAAGTTTAGTTTTTATATATAATAACGTCTGGAAAGGACTAGTTTTTTTTTTTTTTTTTCTCAGCGTCCTCATTTACTCATCCGCATCCATCATCTTCACCAGCACTGCACGGAGGACGGAGAGGGGAGAAGGAAGAGCAGACACTGATAGGATCTAGTTTTTCTTAGTATAGCATTGTCCGCATATGATAGTCTTTGGCGTCTTATTCACCATCTGGCTTTGATCACTACAAGAGAGAGGCGAAGGAATAAAAGAAGGGAAAAAAATGACAGATTGGGTTTATTTATTTTTTTGTCAAAGCCTAACAAAGCAAAGATCAAATTTGCATTATATTCCCTCTCTCAGCGTCTTATTTAATGATCTATATTCATCTGCATTGCAAGAGGACAGCAAAGGGAGGAGAGAAATAGAAAAAAGAGGGAGAACATCGATAGAGTTAGTTTTCAGAGCATAGCAACGTACAAATCAAATTCATCTGCATTTTACTCTTCCTCATTGCCTTATTTCCCATCCACGTTCATCTTCACTGCAAGAAGAAAGACGGAAAGAAGAAAAGGAGAGAATATCGATTGAGTCCAGTTTTTCTAAATGTAATAAGACAAAATCAGGTTCTTCTGCATCAAACTCTTTTTCAGCTTCTCATTTAACGACTCATGTTCATCATCTTTATAGCAAGAGGACGGCGAAAGAAGGAAAGGAAAGAGAAAAAAATGAAAAAATTTACATAGTTCTCAAAATAAAGCGACGTAGGAATCAAGTTACTCTCTATCATAGTCTTCCTCAGCTTCTTATTTAACCTTCCACGTTCGTCTTCATTGCAAGAGGAAAGGGGGAAAGAAGAAAAATGAGAGAATATCGAGTGAGTCCAGTTTTTTCCAAGTATAACAAGGTACAAATCAAGTTCTTCCGCGTCATACTCTTTCTCAGCGTCTCATTTGATCATCATCATTCATCATCTTCATTGCAAGAGGACGGCGAAGGGAGGAAAGAAGCAAAAAAAAAAAAAAAAAAACATCGACAGAGTTTAGTTTTCAAAGTATAACAACGCACAAATCAAATTTTGCGTCATGTTTTTTCTTAGCGTTTTATTTAACCCTCCACTTTCATCTTCGTCAATACAAGAGGAAAGTTGGAAAGAAAGAAAAAGAAGGAATATCGATTCAGTCCAGTTTTTCTAAGTATAACAACACACAAATCAGGTTCTTCTGCATCAGACTCTTTCGCAGCGTCTCATTTACCGACTGGCGTTCATCATCTTCACTCCTGGATTCAATCAGCAATTATGCGGCCCTTGCACTGCACTCTGGTCTCACCCCCGAGCGTCTCCCGTACCCAACTAACCCAGGAGTTGTTGGGTAATAAATATACGCAATCTCAGTACAGTCCCCCGAGGTGTTACGTAGATATAAGTGGCGATCAGGTAACCCTCTAATCGCAAGAGTAATATCACGCATCAATAACACAATTAACCTTCTGTTTTTCGTCATATTTACTTTGGCAATCCAGACTAGGGTAGAAAAAATGGATGAGTATTTCCGAAAGACTTAGAGCGTATGAGTAGATGTAGATGAAAAAGGAGAATCTAAATAACTAAAGCAAGGATCAGAGAGAGAGAGAGAGAGAGAGAGAGAGAGAGAGAGAGAGAGAGAGAGAGAGAGAGAGAGAGAGAGAGAGAGAGAGAGAGAGAGAGAGAGAAAGTCGGTGTTTGCATAATATAATCTGACATAATCTGAAGAAGAAACAAAGCAGAATAAGGACAAAAACGAAAAGGAAAGTATAGAAAAGAGAACCAGGACAAGGAGGAGGAGGAGAGAGAGAGAGAGAGAGAGAGAGAGAGAGAGAGAGAGAGAGAGAGAGAGAGAGAGAGAGAGAGAGAGAGAGAGAGAGAGAGAGGAAAGGAAAATAAAGTTAGGGGAAAAAGAGAGGAAAACTTCTTGCTTCTCTTTCCTCCAACAGATGCGGTGAGTTTGTGTGTTTTGTTTTACTTTTCTACTCTCGCTTCAGGTGTTTTGTGTGGCGTGAGTGACAGCAGAAAGGAAGCAGACAAGGGTAGCTGGGAAGAAGGAGAAGAGGGAGGAGAGGAGACAAGAAGAAAGAGAGGAAAGGATGGAGAGGAGAGGAGAGGGAGGAGAGGAAAGGAGAGGGAGAAAATAAAGGGAGCAAAGGGAGGGAGGGAGGGAGAGTGAACCGAGACTGAGAACAAGGAACAGTGTGGTAGAGATTATGGTGAAGACTTGTTCGCCTTAATTATATATATACACTCTCTCTCTCTCCCTCCGTCCCTCTCTCTCTCTCTCTCTCTCTCTCTCTCTCTCTCTCTCTCTCTCTCTCTCTCTCTCTCTCTCTCTCTCTGACTGCAGCAGCCATTTAATTAAAGGTTTGCTCCAAAATACTTCCCCTTTGTCAGCACATGAACTGTCGCCTTGGAAACCCGCTTCCTTGCCTCTTGTACGATATATCTCTTCTCCGCTCCACCTCTTCGCCGTCCCTCCCTCCTTACCTCGTCTCTTTTCTCCGCATTTCCTCCTCTCGTCTCTTTCTCCTTGCCAGCACTCTTCTCTCCTTCCTTCGCTGCCTTCCCCTCTTTCTTCTTCTCCTCTTTCACTTTCCTTCATTTCGTCTCTCCATGTTCTTTCCAACTTTACATTTTCCTCTTCCTTTCTAATTTTCCTCCCTTTCTTTTATCCTGTCTTTTCCTTCCTCCATCCTTCCTTCCCTACGTGTCTTTCCTACCCATCTTTCCTTCCTTTCCTCCTTCTCTAACTCCTCTTTCGTTCGTCCCCCTTTCTCCCTTTCTCTTTCCCTCAAATTCTTTCCTATCGCCCCTCTAACCCCCTCCCTCCCTTCTTCGTAACGCCCTTCTGTTTTTCCTTTATCTTTCCTCCTTTCGATCCCTCCGCACCTCCTTTCCTCTCTTCCCCTCTCCCTCCTCCGTCCCTCCTCTCCTCTCGTCTCTCTTCAGTGTTGCGTACGAGTATGTAACGCATTCTTCAAAGGTTATCATAGCAATAGGATCATAGAGTCCCGGGCCAGTGTAGCCTTTCATTTCCCTTCCCCTCCCTTCCCTTTCCTTTCCCTTTTCCCTTCCTCGTTACACAGTCTTCTCTTTCCCCATCCGTACACTCTCCCCCTAATCCAACCAACCCTGTACCTTTCTCATGCCTGATCCTTAATCCCTCCCTCCTTTCCCTTTCCAATTTGCCTGCCCAAGAGAGGATCCCAAGGAGGTTTACTTCGGGGTTTACTTGGGGGTTTTACTTCTCTGTGTACTGCCTCGGTCTTCCGCTTGATTCTCCTTGTTAACGCAGACGAGGAGTGAGAATAAGAGAGGGAGAGGAGAGAGGGAATGAGAAGTGAGCCGTGATTCCGGGAGCTGTTGAAGGTTTATTGAGACTTGGTGAAGGAGTACGAGATGATGACAAGAGATAACAAGAAGACGACGAGGAGGAGATGACGAAGAAAGGATGACGAGGAGAGAATGACGAGGAGATGACGGTAAAGATTAAAGAATGACAATGAGATGATAAGACATGGATGACGTGAGCATGAGATGATAAGAACGAGAGAATGACAAGAGGATGACACAGAGAGGATTAGAGAATGATAAAGAAAAGATGAGAGGAAGAGGATGACGTATGCATGAGAAGATAAGGACGTGGGGATGAGAAGCAGAGGATGATGATGAGAGAAAAACGTTTAGGATGAGAGTATAAAAAGGTGGATGACATGAGGAGGATGACGTGACCATGAGAGGATATGAGCGACAAGATGGCAAGCAGAGAATGACAAGGGTGAGAGGAGGATGACAGAGAGGATAAGTAAGGATGAGAGGACAAGAACCAAAGGATGACGGAAATGAAAGGATGACATGAATACTTATCCTTCAATTTTTGACTACCACTTTGGACCCTTTTATGGGACTGGCATTTCAGTGGCCATTTTTTTTTATTGGATTTTTGTTGCCCTTGGCCAGTGTCCCTCCTACATAAAAAAAAATGAGAGAATGATAAAGGAAAAATTGGTAACACTACGCAAAATGATGACGGTGAGATGTTGAGAAGATAAGAGTTGATACAAAAGAATGCGAAGGATGAAGATAACAAGAAAAAGATGAAGGTGAGGACGATAGGATGCAGTTATTATTTCTTCTTTCATTCTTTCATTCTCTCTCTCTCTCTCTCTCTCTCTCTCTCTCTCTCTCTCTCTCTCTCTCTCTCTCTCTCTCTCTCTCTCTCTCTCTCTCTCTCTCTCTCTCTCTCTCTCTCTCTCTCTCTCTCTCTCACACACACAGGAAAATAACACCCACTAAACTGCCCAACTTTACCCTTTAATACACACTTAACTTTCCTCTAAATATCATGAGTGGTACATACATAACAACATTGCAACACACACACACACACACACACACACACACACACACACACACACACACACACACACACACATTTACATCCCGCCTGAATGAAACTCCTTACGTTGCACCTTCGGGGAATCGGATTCGAATCAGTGGATCATCTTTCCTCCATGAATAAGGTTCAGAGCGCCGCCGTAAGTTCATTGGAATGCATCGATGGCTAACCCGATTGAAATAAAGTAGATATTTCCTTCCTCGGGCTACTGGCAAAATTCCGGAGTTCTTGAGTTGAAGTATGACTGGTTTGCGGGTTGAGGAGTGGATTGGGGTAGAAGAAGGATGGGAGGAGGATGGAAGAAGGGATGATTAAGGTAAGAGAGTAGGAGGGGAGTTTTGGTTTGGGTTAGACTGGTTGTGGGCTGAGGAATGGCGGAGGGTAAAAAGGATAGGAGAGGAGGTAATTAATAGTTACAAAGGGAATAGGAAGGGAAGTTTAAGGTTAGGGTGAGGACGAGATGATGGAATGAGGATGACGAAAAAGGGATGACAAGGAGGAAAGGATGGCAAGAAGAGTAAAACAAGGAAAGGATGACATGAGGATCAGAAGACAGGAACCAGAGGATGACATGAGGGTATGAGGACGATGATGGTGAGTTGAAATTGACCGATTAATCTACTGACAGACTGACTGATTAGTTTATGGCACTACAACATGGTCATACGGCACCGAATGGAGCCTGAAATATAAGTAAGACAGTTTCTGCCTTGTTACCTATTTGATCTAATTTCGACAAGTAACTAAACATTCTATTCAAACATTAAAGGCATTAGTGTTTCGAGCTTCAACACCCACATACCCACACACACACACACACACACACACACACACACACACACACGTCAACCATCATAACACTAACTACTGAAACTCCCATCGTGTTTTTCCCCAGGCTTTCCTTTTCTCTCCTGTATGAATGCTCTGCGGAAGGACTCTTAATGAAGGTAACTTTAAGCTACGAGGAAAGTCCGGACTCAGCTCTGCGTGTTCCTAACTTTTGCTTAGCTACGGACATCAAAGTATTCCCACTATTTTTCAAGCTGTGGTAAACGTGTCTTTGAAGTGAGCATTCAGACAACACACTGAATTTTTCAATCCTCCGGAAGTACGTCTTTGAAACGAGAATTTATACAAAAACAAGCATATTCTCTGAGGAAATGTATCTTTCATAATTAAAATATATAAAAGAACATACGATTTTTTTTTCAGTCGTGAGGAAGAACGTCTTCTGAAACGAAAAAAATTATATAACACACATGTACTCAGGACATGTATCTTGGAATTAAAAGTTCTGCAAGAACACACATGTACTCTGAGGAAAAGTATCTTTTGGTAATAAAATTCAAACAAGAACACACATGCAATTATGAAATGTACCTTTTGGAATTAAAGTACGTACAACACAAATGTACTCTCAAGAAATGTATCCCTTGGAATTAGAATTTATACAAGAACACTTCAAATTTTTAAACCTCATTGGAAAATAATTTTTTTACCTTGTAGAAAAAAATCGTTTGAAATAAAAATATAAACCAAAAAAACACATGATTTCCAAACATGCAACAAAGAACATTTTGGAATTAAAATCTGTACACACAGAGGCAGAAAACTTGTACTTTTGACGCTCTTGGAATAAAATTTTTAAAATCAAATAGGACAACGTTTATATTTTCAATTTTAAATAACTGGATGATTAAAAACAAATACGATAAAAAAAAAACATAAAAAGCTCATAACTTTTTGTACTCACGATGCTCCTGGAGCGAACTTAAATAAAGAAAACAAAAAAAAAAAAGCACGTTTTATTTTCTAATTCTTATTATCAAAAAATATAAGAGAGCAGAAAGACACGTTCAAATGAAAAAATAAAAAATAAATAAATAAATACATAAAATAAATAAATAAAAGGACTCACTGGATTTTTTTCCTTTTAAGAGTAGCGTATCAACCTCGGGCGATGTATAATGTGTTTGAATAATGAATTTCTGAGCAATACTACCCTGACCGTGACCCTAACAAGTGTTTCAGGGACTTAGGGAACACAACGGAACACAAAGATAGACCAAACTGCAGCAGATCTATTAACCATTATGAGGATGTTTGTGATCAGTTACACAATTTAATCTAGAGGGATGGAGAATAGTAAAGAGAGAGAGAGAGAGAGAGAGAGAGAGAGAGAGAGAGAGAGAGAGAGAGAGAGAGAGAGAGAGAGAGAGATGGAAATTCTGTCCTGTTTTGTTATTATTGTTTATTTCTTGAATTTCTTCACCAATGTGGTTTTTCCTAATGTCATTATTGTTTAATCTCTTATTTCATCTATTTCGTTTTTTTCCTCTCCGTTTCCTATGCCCATATATGTTGTTTTTTCTTCTGCATAGAAATTTCCTTGCTATTTTTCACTATATATTTGTCTCTCGTGTTTTGATTAATGTTTTTCCTCCTCCATTTTCTTTTTCTTTCACCATCATCATCGTTTTCTTTCCTTTCCTTCATTTTATCTTCAGCTAACATCATCATATTCTTTTTACTCTTCCTTCAAACTCCTCCCTTCCTCCCCTTCCCCCTCTCCTCCTCCTCCTCCTCCTCCTCGTCCTCCACATTCTCCTATTCCTCCTCCATTATTCATCTCGTCGTCTTCGTGCTTCTCCTCTAATCTCCATCATCCAACTCCTCCACCTCCTCCCACATTTATCCCCCTCATGCTCCTCCCCTTCGTCATCCTCCTCCTCCTCCTCCTGCGCCTCCTACTCTTGCATGAGACAAACAGACTCACGTTTGAAGCCGTCAGGGACAAGACAGGTATGCGCAGGATGACAGACAGGAGACCGGCCCCTCTGCCCCCTTTCCCACTTCGTCCTTCCCTCCCCCTGACGGCTCAAACTTCCCCCCTGCCCTGTCCTCTTGCGCGCGAACACACACACACACACACACACACACACACACACGTACACGCGCTCAGTACCTACATATTGAGTGTGGTGGTTGATATTTTGGATAAGAATTTGAAGCATGTGATATTTCGTTTCTCTCTCTCTCTCTCTCTCTCTCTCTCTCTCTCTCTCTCTCTCTCTCTCTCTCTCTCTCTCTCTCTCTCTCTCTCTCTCTCTCTCTCTCTCTCTCTCTCTCTCATTGCTATTACTTTTTTTTGTGAAGGTAATTTTCTTTTGTTTAGCTTTTCTTTTCTTTTCTCCTTTTTATCCTTAATTGATGCTAGTCTTTCTTTTCTTCTTGTTGTTGCTATTCATATCATCAAAACTATTTAGACGATTTTTGCTATCACTTTTTATTATTTCTTACTAATTTTCCTCTTTCCAGTTGTTCCTCTTTGTTTGCATTAGTCTTCATTTTCTCCTACTGCTTCTGCTCTTCCTTGCATGCACCATTATCACCTTTACTATTATTACCACCTTCCTGTTTCCAGTTACGTTTCCGTTTTCCATGGCACGTAACTCACTCTTTTCTCATTGTTGCAGGCAGTATCGCTTTCGTTTTCCTCATCTCCCCTTTCTCTGGCTCTTGCTGGTTGTCTTCCTCTCCTTGCTCACTCTCCTTCTCTCGTCACACATCTCTTCATCATCCGTGCTCCGTTTCCCGTCATTGTTAAGAGTCGAGTTTCCCCTGTTCCCTGTTCTCATATTCCATCCGTGCTCACATCACTGTCTCCTCCTCCTTCTCTTTCTCCTCCTGCTCCTTCTTCTCTTCCTCCTTCTCTTCCTAAGCTTCCATTTGTAGTGGAGCATCTTGGTTTAGACATGTATTTACTTCATCATCAAACAATTTAGCAGGAACCAACAGTACTTTTGCTGTTTGTTTCACTTTCCAGATCTTTTTTTTTCTTCTCCTCCTCTTCCTTCTCCTTTTTCTCCTTCTTCTCCTCCTACTCCTCCTCCTCCTCTTTATACTCCTCTTTCCTTCTCCTTCACCTCTTTCCTCCTCCTCCTCCTTGTCCTCCTCTTTTTCGTCTAATTCCTTCTGTTTTTTTTTAGTCTCACAAGTGGTTTTAAAATGAGTGAAATAAACTGAAGAGCAACTTCGATTACACATAAATAAAAGTGGATTAGCGGAAATTAATGTCATGCGGGATGCCAGCTTCTTGTCTTCCTCGCCTCTGGTCATAAACTTCCGACTTGGGCAAATTTGAACTTTTGGTGTAAATTTAAAAGTTAGCTCAATTTGGTCTGTTTCCGAGAAGATGGAGGAAGGCCGGGAGGTGAATTCCCTTGGTGCTAAAAGTTGACATTGAAACATTATTTCCTTAGGTAAACATTACTATTTTGTTTGTTGCTTTTTGTCTGATTTTTGGAGAGGGGGAGGAAGGATTTCATTAGTCTATCTGTCCATCTCTCTCTCTCTCTCTCTCTCTCTCTCTCTCTCTCTCTCTCTCTCTCTCTCTCTCTCTCTCTCTCTCTCTCTCTCTCTCTCTCTCTCTCTCTCTCTCTCTCTCTCTCTCTCTCTCTCTCTCTCTCTCTCTCTCTCTCTCTCTCTCTCTCTCTCTCTCTCTCTCTCTCTCTCTCTCTCTCTCTCTCTCTCTCTCTCTCTCTCTCTCTCTCTCTCTCTCTCTCTCTGCCAAAGACACCACAGTAATAGTAATGTAAAGGAGTGTTCATCTTTCCCATCCAATTTGACACCACATCTTATTACGAGGATACTTATAGTGGGCCAACAAGTCTACTGGGCCAACAGGTCTACTGAGCATTATTCTTCTATTTTCTGTAAAGGAACTTGGCAAGCAGGAAATGTCAAAGCCTCAATACACTCAAAGGTCAGTCTCTTATTACAGCCTTGCTTGTCAGGCAGTGGATGGAATACTTTATGAACTGCAGCTTCATTCTTAGCAATGAAAATGGTAGAATGTTGAAGCCTCGGTATCATTTTCTCGTAAATGTAGACTTCGCTTTAATTTTCTGTCTTAATTTATTTCTGCTCCTTGCGTCCTCTAAATCAGTGACTGGAGTACACGTCACTCTTATGCCAAGGTCGCTGAGATTAGGTAAATGTCGAGGAAAATTGCGGATTATTTTTAAATATCGTTACTTGGTTAAAATATCGTTACTTGGTCAAAAATAAGTTGAGGGAGGATGAGGTGAAAGTATGGCGTGTCTACATGTACCCAACCTACGTCGCTTTATCCTTATTCCAGTAATATGAAAAGTATATATCTACTTTGTTTATCTCAAAAGTATGAAAATTCTCTCTCTCTTTCTATTAGAGATCAGGTCACCTGGTGAAGACCGGAAGGTCTGTTGAGGCCTGTGTAACTATGTAAAATTATGTAACTATGTAAATCTCTCTCTCTCTCTCTCTCTCTCTCTCTCTCTCTCTCTCTCTCTCTCTCTCTCTCTCTCTCTCTCTCTCTCTCTCTCTCTCTCTCTCTCTCTCTCTTTCTCTCTCTTGCTCATGCTACGTACGCTATGCATCAAAGAATGGCACAGTATTACAGTAATCTGACACGTATATGGAGATGTTGCCTCAGGTTACCTGTGAGATGAGTGATACAGTTATTTCTTACCTTAAAATGCGAAGATGAGAAGCAGACCACGTGGACGCAAGTAGTTGCGGAAACACTCCCAATTTCAAAAGGGTGTCTGAAACAAGAGTAATTATTGTTAAAAAAAAAAAAAAAGGTAAATATTAAGACAAAAGCTCATTTAACTCTCTCTCTCTCTCTCTCTCTCTCTCTCTCTCTCTCTCTCTCTCTCTCTCTCTCTCTCTCTCTCTCTCTCTCTCTCTCTCTCTCTCTCTCTCTCTCTCTCTCTCTCTCATATCTTCTTTCCCAGCTCACATCCAATTCTTATCCTTCTTCTGTTCCTTACCTCCCTTTTCCTCCTCCTCCTCCTCCTCCTCTTCCTCTTCCTCTTCCTCCTTCTCCTCCTCCTCCTCCTCCGTCTCCTCCTTTCTTCAGCCATCCTCTCTTCACCCTTCACTTGTTGTCGATATCAAGGAACTGATTGCATGAAAAAGTCGTGTCAGTCTTGCTCAATCAGCGTCATCAATGGAAAGGTTCTGACTTTTCCTTCACTTCGTCCTCTATCTATTTGTGATTTTACAGATTTCCAGGTTGTTGTTTTTTTCAGTGTGTGTGTGTGTGTGTGTGTGTGTGTGTGTGTGTGTGTGTGTGTGTGTGTGTGTGTGTGTGTGTGTGTGTGTGTGTGTGTGTGTGTGTGTGTGTGTGTGTGTGTGTGTGTGTGTGTGTGTGTGTGTGTGTGTGTGTGTGTGTGTGTGTGTATCTTTCCTTCCTTCCTTTCTTCTTTGTCCTATTCACTCTCCATCATCTCTTTTCAGCTCCTGTCACTGGTCTTGCCCCATACCTGTCCTTTCTCTCTCTCTCTCTCTCTCTCTCTCTCTCTCTCTCTCTCTCTCTCTCTCTCTCTCTCTCTCTCTCTCTCTCTCTCTCTCTCTCTCTCTCTCTCTGTGTGTGTGTTTTCAAATCTGAAAAACTCCACTATATTTCCTTTATCTACTATATTTCCAGCATTTCCTTATCTAGCGGTGCAAAGCTTCCACGCCCAAGGAACGCACAAGTAGCAGGAGGAGGAGGAACAGGAAGACTAGCGGCGTTGTTCGTTATCCCGTGAGTGAGTTGGTGGCGTGATCACACTGGATTAGGAAACGTGTCAGCTGGGCGCGTCGTAAGAGGTAAGTGGTGGATGTGCTTGTGAATCATAGCGTGTATCATTGCGTGACGTGCTGATGGTCCCCGGTATGAGATGCACGGAAAGATAGTGAAGTTATGGCAACGCACGTGGATTATTGCTCCTAGTGCTATAGATTACAGGTGTTGCGTTGATGTACCAGTAGTGCCCAGGTGCAAAAGAATGCGAAGGTAATACTGGCACCTGAGTTTGGTATAAAGGAATTTGCTGTGTATAAGGAAGTGAAGCGACCTGAATGTTAATGAGATCACGGTATATAAGAGGAGGAAGGAACAGTAAATCTTGTACCATGACGGCCCTTCTTGACTGATGGTTCAGGATAAATATGGCGAAATGTGGTAAATATCCAGAGAATAATGTTTCGATTCAGTGGAAAAATTTCACTTGCAGAGATAAGAATATAAAAATTTTCCGTCATCATCATTCTTTATCAACATTTTACTCATATGCACATTTTTCACCACACCAGCACCACCACTTTAGAGAAAACCTGAAACACAGATAAAAAAAAAAAGAATAGATTGCGACACATTAACATTCCAGAAAAGCAAGAGATTAAAGACAGACACAATTTTAGCATTCCTACTTCCTCACAGACACCTGATTAACTCAAAAAAGCAACTGAAAAAAAAAATAGATACACTAATTTTATACAGCATCTTGCCACCCTAAGAGTCAGGAGAGAACAACACAGCCAGCTATCATTTTATATTCCTACTTCTTCAGACACTTGACTAACGTAAAGAAAAAAGACATTTTTACGGCACTTTGTCACCTTAGAAATTAGAAAAGACCAGGAGGGCATCAGCCACAAGTTTGCTATCATCGCTTCTCACACACACACACACACACACACACACACACACACACACACACACACACACACACACACACACACACACACACACACACACACAACTGAGAAACGTAAAAAACTAAAACGCTGCACATTAATCCTTCCTCTCCTCGCCCCGTAAAAGTCAGGGCCAAGAGAGCAGCGGCAGCCACCACCTTTGCAGTCTTGGTTCCTCATTATCTGTGCAAATTAGCGCGAGTGACTGCCCGGGCCCAGGATCCAGCAGGCGGCTCTCGACATTACCAGGTTAGCGTTGCCACAGACTTGATTAGCATCTCCCGGGTTCACAATCAGCCTCGGATGCCACGAACACAGAATGGAGAAGGCTAATCCTATAATCTGAGGGGGCCTGTCTGTCAGCACGAGACTTGTTCTTTTTAGGTTAGTGGTATTTGTGAGCAAGGAGGAAATTTTGATACAAGGATGTGCTTGAAGGGGTGTTTGCTTCAACAATGGCATTAAGAGTAGGTGTTTTAAAATCTAGAAAAGGCCTGCCTTTCATTACAAAGATTTGCCTCAAGAAATATGTGCTTCAAGACAGGTACTGGGAGTAAATGTTTTAAATCTAGAAAGGACCTGCAATGGTTCGTTTTATAGAGGGAATAGCTAATGTCTTTCAGTATAAAGATTTGCCTGAAGGAGTATTTCGTTCAAGAGGAACATTAGGAGTAAATGTCTTCAATCTAGAAATATCCATCAAAGGTTCTTTTTTAGAATGCGGAATACATAGTGCCATTCACTACAAGGATATGTCTGCAGGATTGTCTCAGAAGGAGGATAAGAAAACTTTTATGTCGCAAAGTAAATATCTGTATAAGGAAACGTGCTACAGAGGTTAACTGGAGAAAGGATTTAACATTTGCTAGCAAGGTTTTAGTGAGGGAATAATTCTCTCAAAGTGGAAATGGATGAAGTAGATATATATTGAAAAAAAAAAAACTCAATTTGGGGAATGAATATTTGAATGAAGAAATGTTCCAAGGAAGCTGAGAAAGTATTTCTGGGAAGGACTACACACAAAAGAGAAAGAAAACAGAAAGGAAGAAGTGCACCAAGAGCATAAAACAATGGAGACGTACTGAAGAATCTCTCACTACAGAAAACACCTAATTAATAATGAAAAAATCCAATATGTCAGAAAAGATCACATAGCATGACTGGAATGGAAAGGAAGAAGGAATGGAGGAGGACGTCGAAGATAAGCAGTGAAGAAGGTCTGTGATTATTTTTACACATGAGAATTACAGATAGGGGTTTAAAGGTGAAGCAGAGAACACCATGAATAAGAAATGCGACAAGGAGAAAGAAAATGGAAAAGGAAGTGAAGCAATGGTACGAGAGAAAAATGATTTAAGACGATAAAAATAAGATATAGAAGCAAAATAGAACAGAGAAGTAAAAAGAAAAGGAAAAAAGGGAGTAGTAGTAGTAGTAGTAGTAGTAGTAGTAGTAGTAGTAGTAGTAGTAGTAGTAGTAGTAGTAGTAGTAGTAGTAGTAGTAGTAGTAGTAATAGTAGTAGTAGTAGTAGTAGTAGTAGTAGTAGAAGTAGTAGTAGTAGTAGTAGTAGTAGTAGTAGTAGTAGTAGTAGTAGTAGTAGTAGTAGTAGTAGTAGTAACAGCAGTGACTTGACAAAATTATACAAATTCTAAAGAGGTATATAAATCATGCAAGTTTGTCCTAAATAAACTAATATTAACAAATACACCAATTACAGTATACGTTCATTCATGCAACAATCAACACCTCAGTAGCAATCATCACCTCCTTGCCACACCCCACCTGTCATACATCACACAGCCATCATGCACTCCGCCTGTTCCCTGTCTATCACACACCGTCACTCAAGCTCCCATCCAACACACATCCCAATCAGACTCTCCTGACGCCTATCACTCACACCTCACCGCTCACCCTCTCACCTGCACTCCCATTAACCTTAGCCACCTGTCCAAACTAAGACTCACCTGTTCCCTGTGAAATTTGACCTGACCTTCAGTGCTACGTGTCTTATTCTATTATCTCTTAACTATTTCCGCATTGTTTGGAATGTCCTCTCTCTAGATTGTGTTTTTGTGTGTTTATCTTAGTCTACTTGTTCAAGAGTATGTCTCACCTGGTTCTTGTTAAACTATAATTTGATTTATTACATAAAGTGTTATTTTGGTTTTAGGGCATCTTATGATCTTGTTGTACAGTTTTGTTCCCTGAGTTGTACTGTCTGCTCTCTTTCTGCAGATAATAAAAGGACCAGAGTGGAACATTGAAGTGTAGGAGGACCTACGAAGCTATATAAAACGGAAGAGTTCACAGGAAGAAGAAGAAGAAAGAAGAAGAAGAAGAAGAAGAAGAAGAAGAAGAAGAAGAAGAAGAAGAAGAAGAAGAAGAAGAAGAAGAAGAAGAAGAAGAAGAAGAAGAAGAAGAAGAAGAAGAAGAAGAAGAAGAAGAAGAAGAAGAAAGGAGTAAAAAAAATTGGTCAATTAATGTTCTGGCTTCCTCTTGATTTTTATTTCAATAATTTATCTATTTACTTTTTTTGTTGTTGTTGTTTCTGGTACATTTTTTGAGCATTTAGATAAATCTTTAATTATTCCCTCCACGTAAGTCTACCCAACCACTAGGAAAATTAAGGCCTTGCTGAGTTATCATAAGTTTTTCGTGTCACTAATTCCACTTAGGAGTGATCCCATAAACTTCACGTGTTTTTTCCTTCTCATGACGATCAATTGGGGTTTTACAGACACAAGACACACACTATTATATCTTCCATAATACGATCTATGCCACGCTCTTCCTTATGGCCCACTCTGAGACCAAGAAACCCAAGAACAGGGCGAGCTATTCCGGACAGTAATGGACGAAGGGGTTAAGTCAGGCTTCTGGTATTTCAAGTCGGAGTAGTGTCGAGGGAAGGGTCACTTGGGTCCCGTGTGTGTGTGTGTGTGTGTGTGTGTGTGTGTGTGTGTGTGTGTGTGTGTGTGTGTGTGTGTGTGTGTGTGTGTGTGTGTGTGTGTGTGTGTGTGTGTGTGTGTGTGTGTGCAGGCGAAGGCAAGGACGGCACACTGAAATTCAATTTTGGCCCCAAGAGCAACCCTCGATCCGCCCCACGCTGGCTAGCTAAGTCCGTGTCGTTGTTGACTTTTTTGTGCGTGTGAGCTCCCTCTCTCTCTCTCTCTCTCTCTCTCTCTCTCTCTCTCTCTCTCTCTCTCTCTCTCTCTCTGAAAGTTTTGTTTGTTCATTTATTTACGTGTGTGTGTGTGTGTGTGTGTGTGTGTGTGTGTGTGTGTGTGTGTGTGTGTGTGTGTGTGTGTGTGTGTGTGTGTGTATCAATTTTCGAAAGTTTGCTTTATTTAAAATTTTCAAGTATGCTAATTTTATGCTTATAGTCTGTGTGTGTGTGTGTGTGTGTGTGTGTGTGTGTGTGTGTGTGTGTGTGTGTGTGTGTGTAACCGCGCACACACGCACCGCCTTCATCTACAGGCCGCGTTGCCGCTAACACAGTTGATAAGCTGCATTAGCGGCAAGCCAAACAGGAGTGCCAGGGGAGTGGGGGAGCCCTGGACCCTGTTTTCCCTGGCACTGGGTACACACAGCCACTATTAGCTCACAAAACAAGAGCAAGTGCCGCCGCTGCCCGCCCGCCGCGCCGCCCGCCCTGCTGCTCTCTCCGCCACCGAGCACAAAACCTCGAAAAATGACAAGAATAATAAGTATTTATCTTTACAACTGAATGTGTTATTGCTGTATGTGTTACGTGTGTTGCGTGTGTTGTGTATCCATCCCAGTCGTTGTGTGCATCAGGCGAGCGGCGCGCCAGGAGGAAGACTGGAAACACTGCCGCTCTAGTGTCCGGAGCCTCGCGAGAGTTGTTTATGAAATGAAACTGACGGCAGCGACCACATGCCCGCCAGGTAGGGGACGCGCGGCTCTCCGGACTTAATTAACACCGGCCTCACCTGCACGGCGGTGCTCTGCAAGTGTGCTTGATAATTAATACACAAGTTGAGTGTGTGTGTGTGTGTGTGTGTGTGTGTGTGTGTGTGTGTGTGTGTGTGTGTGTGTGTGTGTGTGTGTGTGTGTGTGTGTGTGTGTGTTATACCTTACCGTCACTTCGTCAAAGCAAAAGGAACAAGAGAGAAAGAGCAACAGCAAGAACACCATCACCATCACCACCACCACCACCACCACCACCACCTCCAACACCATGAAAAACGACACTAATGAAACAGCACAGAAATAGCAAAATAACAAAAGCATCATCACCAAGGGGAAGGGAAAGAATAAAAGCAGCTCAACACCAAAAACACCCCTTCCACGAACAGCAAAATCCACCAGTTCGCTAAACACAAACACCTCCACACGCAGAACCAGCGGGACTCCAAGTAGCAGGAAATAGTATCACCGCATTGTATACAAACGGAGCCTTATATTGCCCCATTGTGCTTTGATAAAGGATTAATCTGCTCCCGGACCATTTCCAGCGCTAGGTTCATTGCCTCACGACACAGCGGTGGTGGAGAGCAAGCATTACTCTGCCTCGCTCGACGCTTGCCAAAGAATTCCTCCCAGTGCATGAAAACGGTTATCGACTTGGCCCTAATTGACTGGCGGTGTGGTGTGTCGGACGGGACTGGAACCCCGAGTGTCGCGCTGTGGTTTATGAGAATGGTGGGGTCTCTTTGGGAGTTTTAAATGCATATATACTTGAATTTCGACTTTTCGGGACTACTGGTTCGCGATTCGTCAAGGTTTTTATGCTTGGATACGTGTAACATTGTGAGCAGCAACTGTGGTGGTGGTGGCGATGGTAGTGGTTGTGATCGTCTCTATACCAGTGGAATTTTGTTTAATGTTCTAGTTAGTATAAGTTATTTATTTATTCATGCATTCAAACTTGACCGATTCGTGCATCTTAGATAATCTCTTTGTGGGATAATAATTTGCTTAGTAAGTGTAATGACTTACGACCCATTGTAGTTATTATACTATACGAGTATATCAAACTACAGGCAAAAAGAAAAAAAGACATTGCCTCTATATGTGTTCCTAACAATTATGTGAATCTCCATTATTCTGTATATTATTTTCAGACCTTATAGAAATGTCAGATGTCATGTCTACGCCGTCAGGTAGGTATGTTTCTACGACAGCATAGGAAGTTAATAAAATATGAAAATATGAACTCCATAAAAGGCAGTTTACCCACACAAGGCAGCTCCTGAGCAATTAAATCTTACCATCTGTCATCGTCTTCCATAAATTTATCCAAAATTTCTTAAAAAACTAACTACCAACAGTATAATTATCGCATTCTAGGCATATGCTGTAGTCCCTTAATCACTGTAGAAAAACGTTAGGTAATAACACAGGTAAAACTCCCGTAATTAACACAGGTATAGTTAGCGAAACGCCGCTCGCAGGTAGGTACTGGTTTGTATATGACAAACACAGGTGTAAAGAGACGCTACTTGACGCTTTTGGTAATTACAGAGGCAAACAGGATGATTACCGATAATTCTTTTTCAGAGATTACAACGCGCAAAAACTTTAGTAATGAGGCGGGATGATGCAGAAAATATTATTCTTGAACCTTAGAGGCAAAGGGATAGGGCAAACCGGTAAGCTGCTCCCACGGTGGTCGTCACTGGAACCGCCTCAGGGACAGCACACACACACACACACACACACACACACACACACACACACACACACTCAGGTGCCATGAGGTGTGGTTGGGTCTAAGTCCTCAGATATTCACAAGATAGGTGATACATGTTTATTTATATCATGCATTCAGATTTACACAAGTACACTTCTGAATCCAATATCAATCTCTCTCTCTCTCTCTCTCTCTCTCTCTCTCTCTCTCTCTCTCTCTCTCTCTCTCTCTCTCTCTCTCTCTCTCTCTCTCTCTCTCTCTCTCTCTCTCTCTCTCTCTCACAGGAAAATTGATAATCACTATAATAATATAACAAGCACCTCTGCCACCAAATCAGTATTCCAAATATGTAACCTTGCTGTCTAATCGCCTTAGGGAATGTTGATTAAATCAGGAAAAAGTGAGGCATTTATCGTGTATCTGAGGACTAATGGGGATAAAGTAACGTCAGATCACGAACGGGAAAGGAGAGCTTAAAGGAGATAAGCAGATGAGGGGACGGAGGATGATGATGATGGAAAAGATGGAAAAGGAAAGTTCATATGATTTGGTAGATATGATAACAATGCACACCACCACTACCACCATCACCACCACCACCACCACCATCACCACCACTATATTTTTCTCGCTCTCTTCAGTTTCTCATGAATAAATAGTAATGGAATTTCAGCATCAATATTCCTCAATAAATGTCGTATAATTATGAAAAATAAAGTCAACTGCGGAGAGAGAGAGAGACAGAGAGAGAGAGAGAGAGAGAGAGAGAGAGAGAGAGAGAGAGAGAGAGAGAGAGAGAGAGAGAGAGAGAGAGAGAGAGACTTACATACCACGAAACTCCCTATTAACGGAAAATTTCCACTCGAGACCATTCTGAGGTTGTCTTTTATGCATGGACAAAGAAAAGGGAGAAAGAGAGAGACAGAGAAAGACAGAGGAAATAGAGAAAGGGAAGGTGAAGGGAGGGACAGGATGGACGAGAGAAGAGTGACAAGGAGAAAAGGAGGGGAAAGGGAGGAAACCAACGTGTGGAAAATTGTATTCAAACCTGCTCGCACACACACACACACACACACACACACACACACACACACACACACACACACACACAGGCCATTCCCTTCTGCTATTCTCCAGGCTTTAGAGAAAACACCCAACTTGAAATTCGGAGGCTAATGAAAGAAAGGTAAATTCAGAGCACGCCAAACATTCTGTGATCAGGAACTACAGAGAGAGAGAGAGAGAGAGAGAGAGAGAGAGAGAGAGAGAGAGAGAGAGAGAGAGAGAGAGAGAGAGAGAGAGAGAGAGAGAGAGAGAGAGAGAGAGAGAGAGTAAATAAATATAAAAATGATCAATTAACTAAACTCGTGTAAGGGATGGTCAGCCTCACACACAAAAATAAACACACACAATTCAGAACATACAGATGTACACACACACACACACACACACACACACACACACAGTAATAGGCATGTGATAAAAGAAAGAGGAAAACGTAACAAACACACATTCACACGCACGCACATGGACGAAACAAAACAAACACATAAACATATACACCCCAATTAAACACACACACACACACACACACACACACACACACACACACACACACACACACACACACACACACACACATCCTATAGATAAAATGGATGAGATCAAAACACACCCAGACAACGGGATTTAAAAATGAAATACAAACTAACACACACACATGCACACACAGACGCGGCCTATTGCGAGACCAGCTGATGCTCCATTCCTCAATTTTAACGAAGTGGACAGCGACTGGCCTCCTCTGCGTTCTGGTCCGCGAGTTCGATTTGCTACAAGCTCTTCTAAGCAAACGAGACCAATTGTCGACCGTCGGAGCTGAAACATCGCCAAACAATGGAGGCTGCCGTGTGATGAATGCCTGAGGACCGCCCCTGCCCGCTCCTCTCTCTCTCTCTCTCTCTCTCTCTCTCTCTCTCTCTCTCTCTCTCTCTCTCTCTCTCTCTCTCTCTCTCTCTCTCTCTTCTGCTCATTTTCCTAGCTGGGTAATATTTTTTTTTGTTTTTTCTAATCTCTCTCTCTCTCTCTCTCTCTCTCTCTCTCTCTCTCTCTCTCTCTCTCTCTCTCTCTCTCTCTCTCTCTCTCTCTCTCTCTCTCTCTCTCTCTCTCTCTCTCTCTCTCTCTCTCTCTCTCTCTCTCTCTCTCTCTCTCTCTCTCTTTTCTTAGTTACCGTTACCTTCCCTTCCCAACACTTCCTTGTTTCCTGGTTTCCCTTCCCGTTTACTTTCACCCGTTTCGTTTTACCTCTTTTCATTTAACATCCCTTATCTTCCTTTCTTTTCCTACTTTTCTTCTTACCAAATCTTTCCCTTTTAGCCTCTCTTCGTTAACCTGTCTCTCTCTCTCTCTCTCTCTCTCTCTCTCTCTCTCTCTCTCTCTCTCTCTCTCTCTCTCTCTCTCTCTCTCTCTCTCTCTCTCCCTTCTTTCATGGCTTATCTGCTACTTCGTTTTCTTTTTCTCTCTCCAATTCTTTATTTTCTATTTTTCTTTCTCTTACCTACTATTACCTTTCATTCTTCTTTTTCTGTATTTTCAACATATCCCTTACCTTATCATGCCTTACCTTTCTTTTCATTTTCTTCCTTCTCTATTTTTATATTGTTATTCTATTTACGTCCCTCACTCTACTTTCACATCTTTTTCTTTCTTTTTTTCCTAACACATTTCTCCTTTTCCTATCCATCCCTCTGTTTCGTTCACTTTTTTTCCTTATTCTCCTCCTCCTCATCTAACTGTCGTCGGACGCTGTGGTGGCAGTGGCGGCGGATGACGAAAATAGAGTAAAAAATAAATACAAATGAAAGAGGAAGCTGTCTTGTCATCTTATAATTGAATACTCGAAACCATTTACGTTAATCCTTCGCCGTGTCGACGGTATTCTTATTATTTTTTTTTTCGCTACAAGTCATCGCTATGGACAAGAAATTTTGCCACCCCTTGATGAATATGCATATTTGATAGTGAGGGAAAGGAAGGAGGGGGACGGGAGGAGACACAGAGGAAGAAAGGGAAGACAGAAAAGAGATGAAGAGAGAAGACTAAAGAGATGAGAGGAGAATGCAAGTCAAGATAAGAGTCTAAGAGATAGGAAGGAAAGCAGAGCAGGTGGAGAGGGAAGAAGAGGAAAGACAAGACAAAGGAGGAAGAAGAGGCAAGGAAAATGTGAGATGATGGTACTGGAAATTGGGGAAAAGTGAGGAAATAAACTGAGAGAGAAAGAGAGAGAGAGAGAGAGAGCGAGAGAGAGAGAGAGAGAGAGAGAGAGAGAGAGAGAGAGAGAGAGAGAGAGAGAGAGAGAGAGAGAGAGAGAGAGAGAGAGAGAGAGAGAGAGAGAGAGAGAGAGAGAGAGAGAGAGAGAGAGAGAGAGAGAGAGAGAGAGAGAGAGAGAGAGAGAGAGAGAGAGAAACGAACAAATAGACATACATACAGACAGGCAGACTGACAAACACGGACAGAAACAGACTGAGACAGAGACGTAGAGACCCAGAGAGACAGAGAAACAGACAGACAGACAGACAGACAGGGATAGAGAAACAGACAGACAAACTGGGGCAGACACAGAGAGATTTACAGACACATTGAGAGAGAGACAGACCGACGAACAGAGACAAAAACAGACAGACAGACACAGACACACACAGACAGGCAGGATAGGACAGAAAGACAGAGAGCAGGAGCACTATCAAGCCAGGTTCTGAAGGCTCCTCTCTTTGCCACGCTTCCCCTGCCCGTCGGGAGCCTCACGGTGAAGCATTAAGCTGCACCTCCACACCTTGTGCCACCTGGTAAGGGTATCACGCCTCCCATCCATCAGGGCCTCTCCGCCGCTGCTCTCTAGGGTGGCGCCGAGGAAAAGAAGGAAGGAAGGAAGGAAGGTTTCGTCTCTCGCCACTCCACTGATGTGTTTATTTTGGAACATTCACTTCTCTTCTTTTACTTTCTTTTGCTTTATTTAGTCCCCTATGTTCCCTTTTCCTTTCCTCCAAACTTCTTCGCTTCCTATTTTACTTTCTCCTGCTTTACCTGCATCTTTATTTTAGTCATCAACATGTTTCTCTTTTCCTTCATCCTACGTCTTTTCCTCTCATTTTCTTCTTCACGCACATCTTTTAGTATCATACATACGTATGTGTTTTTTTTTCTTTCCTTCTCCCCGTTCTTTTCTTCCTCTTTTATTTACGTCTTCATCTACACCTTTATTTTAGTGTCCTATTTACTCTGTTTTCTTTCTTCTACTTTTCTTTTTCTTTTATTTTTATTTCATTTGCATCTTTTATTGTCCTACCTACTTAAGTACTTTCTTCTTTCTTCCTACTTCTCTTCCTGCTTTACTTTCTTCCTCATTTACATCCTTTATTTTGCTCTCCTTCTCATGGTACTTTTTCCTTCCTCTTCCTCTTCCTTCTCTTTCTCTTTTACTCCTTCCTGCCTCGCCTACCTATTTATTTTACTGTCCTACTCATGTTCCTTATGTCCTCTCTCTCTCTCTCTCTCTCTCTCTCTCTCTCTCTCTCTCTCTCTCTCTCTCTCTCTCTCTCTCTCTCTCTCTCTCTCTCTCTCTCTCTCTCTCTCTCTCTCTCTCTTTACAGCCTGCGTATTGATTCCCTACGATATTCCTACACGTGGAAAACAAGTACATATTTTAAAAGGCAAGGGTTCCTGTGCTTAGTTTAATGGGGTTTATTGTAACTTCTTGCAGAATTTCAGATGTTTCCCTAAAGTTTCGCTTTCCTGTCATCTTTCAAGTTCCTTTTTTTCTTTAACGTCGTCGGCGCTTTAAAGTTACGAAATACCTAACCTCGTCTTGACTTTGGGACAGCAAACATGATGGCAATTTTGTTGAAGGAAAATATTTGAGTCTGTGTACGTAACTTTATCTTCAAGGCGGCGGCGGCGGCAATCTTAACCACTCTTGTCGCCTTTGAGCTGTGTCCTATCCCCGAGGCTGCAGAGAAATTACCTTTATTAACACCTGGCCTAATGAATGTAAAATCTAGTAGTTAAATATTAAACTCGAAAAGGAAAGATAAATGTTTGGAAGCGTTCTTAAGTCTATGAACAAATTTCTCTCTCTCTCTCTCTCTCTCTCTCTCTCTCTCTCTCTCTCTCTCTCTCTCTCTCTCTCTCTCTCTCTCTCTTGGACTGATAAGCTTAAACACCCTCATTTAAATACTAAGCCAAAGGTAAAGCGAAAAAAAAGAAAAGAAAATCTGATAAATGTTTCCTAACTCGTCCATCACACTCTTTACCTTGACTTTTCCTTTCCCTGATGGACTCAAAACCTAATCAGCTTCACTCAACGAAAAGGTTTGGGCGAAAAATATTGATCGGAGGGACAGAATCTATTGAGCTGAGACTGCCTGTTACTTACAATGATTCCACGCCGTTAGATTTTCGTGGAGGGTGACAACAAACCATTCTTTATCTTTATGTACCCCTAGTAGTTTCAAAATATTTCGCTTCTGATGCACGCTCCCTCACCCTAGCTCTCTGTGAGTGTTGCTTTACTGCCTTCCCGCCGCACTGTTATTGAGTAAACTCCCTGTGTTGCCTGTGTCAGTGTCGCGGCCGTGTGTTGCTAAAGGGAAGGAAGAGGGTGGACAGCAGACACTTAGACAGAAAGAGAAAGAGCGATAGCGGGGAGAGGGTCGACGAGGGCTGTCAGGAAGAATATTGATAAGACTAGTAAAGGTACGACCTGCATGCGAAGGAGAGTGAGAGTGAGAGGGTATACTGAGAGAGTTAGAGTGAGAGGGTGCACTGACAGGATAAGAGTAAGACGGTGTACCAAAAGGGTGTAGCGCGAAGGTGTACTGAGAGGATGAGAGTGAGAGGGTATACTGATAGGGTATAGCGCAAGGGTGTAGAAAGAGGGTGTAGAGGACTTATGAATGGCAGTTTGTAAAGACACCCTCCATCCTTTTGACACCTCTTTTGGGACTGGCACCTCTGTGGACCTTTTTTTCACTCTGTTTGTTGTCCTTAGTCACTCACTGCTCCTCTTTCATAAAAATATCGACGTCTCAAATAAAGCTTAATGGTGCGCCACAATGCCTTCTGACGCTTATCTTCTTCGCCTGCCTGATGCACTTGACAGTCTCACTTATCTATAGCGTTCACCTCACAGCACACTCAGCCCTCACATCGTCTATAGTTGCTCCTAGACATCCTATCCACATTACCACACACACAAGATTACCTCACAAGCCTATCTTCTGTAAATGCGCAGGAGGCAGACCAAGAGGAAAAGCTAGACCACTTAAATGATACTTCCCATAAAAATTAACAAGAAAGTAGGAAGTACACCCATTACTACCCACAGATACACCTAAAATTAAGAATACACCCTAATCCTTACATGAGTGCACTCTCAACACCTGCCACATAACAAAGCTCCTCCATTCTTCTCAAAAAAGCTTCACAACAGCCACCACACAACACCAACTACACACCCAAACCCTTCTCCAATAAGCCTCGCGACATCCACATAAAACAGCATCCACTACACATTCACCTTTCTCAAATAACCCTCACAACACCCACCACACAGCACAACACCTCTACACATTGAAATCCATTTGAAATAAGCCTCGCAATACACTCACAACATTCACTACATATCTAAACACTTGTCAAATATCCCTCGCAACACCAACCACACAACACAGCTCCTTTACATACCCAAAACCTTCTGAAATAAGCCTCGCAACACCCTCACAACACCATCTCCACACCCTCAACACCCTAGCTTCAATAGTCCCCCCAACACAGGTTTTCTATGCGGCGCACACCCTCCATTCGATACATTACTGGCCATTATATAACTCTGGAGTCCGGGACACAACACAACCCTACTCTGGCTCTCTCTCCTCCTCGTTCCCCCCACTCGCAGAATGACCGAGTGGGAGCTTACGTAACAGAAAACTCAGCAGTATGAAAAAAATGAAAGGGGAAGTAAAGACAAGAACCAAGTAAGATTATAGGATATAAGACAACTAAACAAAATAAAAGAAGGTATGGATAAAATATAGATAGAATTAAAGGAAAAGGAAGTAGAAAGAAAAGCAAAACGAAAGGAAAGGAAAGGACAGTAGAAGAAATATAGCATAATAAAATACATCTGAAAATTTGAAAATACATAAAATACACAGAAAATTAAATAAAGATGCCTTTGAGAGAATTAGCATGCAGCATGAAACTAAACAAAATTAAAACAAACCGGAAGGAAAAAATATAAAATTATGACGTGCAGAAAAGTGGAAGACTGATACGGAACTAAAATAAAAGATAAAACCAAAAAAGTATAAGAGAAAAATTGTACAAAAACTTTTGAAAAAATTATATATATATATATATATATATATATATATATATATATATATATATATATATATATATATATATATATATATATATATATATATATATATATATATATATATATATATATATATATATATATATATATATATATATATATATATATATATATATATATATATATATATATATATATATCAGAGAAACTATAAATAGAAAATCAATTACCTCAGAAAACTCCAATAATAATAATAATAATAAAAAAGTTACCATAGTAAATTACATACATTAAAAGGACATGCATCAACAGTGACAGTCTGGAACATTTTAACGTCAAGTCACGCCCTACACTTTACACACGGGAGATGCCAATTAAGGTCAGCATTCAATTAACTGAGTCACGCAATACACGTAAGGAGAAACACATTAAGCCTAAGATACACGTTACTCCTAGAACACACACGACGCCACCCATTATTCTCCGTCATATTTAAAAAAACAAATCCTATTACCTGAAACTACATCATTCTATTGAGTTTATTTCATCATTCCTCTCTCGCAAGACAACACAGGCAAGTTCTTTCAAAAGCGAGGCCTTGAAACCCTTCTCTAATTTTGGTTAAGGGTAGTTCAGGACTTTGAAGGGCACTCTGGAAACTCTTAAGCTCTTTAAACTTTCCTTTCTGTGCCTTTAACTTAACATATGTTCTCGTGTGTGTGTTAGTGTGTGTGTGTGTGTGTGTGTGTGTGTGTGTGTGTGTGTGTGTGTGTGTGTGTGTGTGTGTGTGTGTGTGTGTGTGTGTGTGTGTGTGTGTGTGTCACGTGGAGCATTATCAAAGCGTTTTTCAATCCTGCGGCAGACTGGAGGCAGAACGCTCTGAATTTCGCTGACACACACACACACACACACACACACACACACACACACACACACACACACACACACACACACACACACACACACACACACACACACACACACACTCACACACACACACACACACACATTGCAATCCCTCTTATCTTGACTTGTATTAAAATCGCAGCACCGGACCTGGGAAGACAGCGACTTGATCTGTTCCTGCCGGGGGCTGAGACTCGTGCTTAAATGCTATCTCCGCGCTGTCCACTCGCCTTGCACAAGTGTCCGGGAAGTGCCCCCTGAAACTAAACCGGGCGCGAGAAAATATACATATCCTGCGATGCGTTGTGTCTGTCTTTGTGTTGGTGTGTTAGTTTAGTCGCGGGTCTGAGATTAAAGGGACTCGCTATTGAATCAAGTTTAGTCTTTTCTTATTGTGTCTTTTGTCTTTGGTTTGTTGATTAATTGTCTTTGTTTTCTTGCGTGTTTGCGTTATTTGATGGCAGGATTAATTATTGTTTACTTGTGTTCGTGAAGTATGGTATTAGTAAGAAATTCGCACTGTAATTAATTTTTTATGACAGACAAAACTATTGATATCAATACTGTACCTTTGCTTACTTGAACTTTACTAACGGGACATAATTCGTCCCATCTGATTAAATATTATTCCCTGTATACCATGAATATTAATCATTCGGTAGGCAAAGCTACTTTCATTAATATTTTACCTTTTGCTCACCTGGGCGCCAATTGTAAAAGGTAATTTCTCCTACCCGAGTGAATATTATCCCTTCTCTGTTATGTATATCAAGTGCCACTCATTTTTAATTGCAAGCTCATCAAAGAAAAGCTTTCAGACGGGCCTGGGAGCGCCTCTCATTGAGCTGCACCGGAGTGCCTTTATGTCCAGTGTTGACATAAGGACGCTCACACATTACAGATTATTGAGCGACACTATGATTACACTTGCATGTGTCAAAGCAAGGCAAATACTGTTTCCGACGAAGAAGTGTAGTCAAAAGAAATCATAGTTTCTCTCTCTCTCTCTCTCTCTCTCTCTCTCTCTCTCTCTCTCTCTCTCTCTCTCTCTCTCTCTCTCTCTCTCTCTCTCTCTCTCTCTCTCTCTCTCTCTCTCTCTCTCTCTCTCTCTCTCTCTCTCTCTCTCTCTCTCTCTCTCTCTCTCTCTCTCTCTCTCTCTCTCTCTCTCTCTCTCTCTCTCTCTCTCTCTCTCATTTTTTTCTTTAGATCTAATATTACTCAAGCTTTAATGCTGTGCTTCTTTTTTGGCTTAACAGATGTGCTGGTACAAATGTCAGATTATCTCTAAAGACCAAAAGGGGCGATTGTGTAATTCATGAAACTTTTAGTGCCTGTGGTTATAATTTTCCGAAATAAAATGGCCTGGCTTTACTCAGAAATTACAACAAAGCTTAGTGCTTGTGAAAATACATATGTGATTCACCTTTGAGAGTCACCTAGTTCCGCTTCGCAGAACTTGCTAGTCTATCCTTACCAGTGGATTTCATTCTCTGAAGGATGTTTAATATATCTCGGAGATTAATGCAGTGTTTGGTGTTGAAATACGTACGTGAATACACTAGCTTGACCAAACTGCGCAAAACTCTGATCTATTTGCGTGTATTTCGAGATCACTTCCGAGATTGTAACAATAAAATAAGGAAGTTTAAACTAAGGAAATTTAAACTTACGTCACAAGGAAGTGACGTAAGTTTAAATAATAAAATTTTGTATTTTAACTAAGCAAAGGCGTTTGTTTGATTAAAGCACACAAAACTCTGACCAAGCTGACTGTGATGTCTTCGGTGGAAAGTAATGACAAAATAGACCTTTTGTCAATAAAATGGTACGTTTTAAATAAATTAGTTCTTTAGTTTAACAAAGGCGCGAAAAATTACGTCAATTTTATTTTCTATATAAGAGGGGCACTGACGAAGGATAACAAAATTATATGTATATATATATATATATATATATATATATATATATATATATATATATAATATATATATATATATATATATATATATATATATATATATATATATATATATATATATATATATATATATATATATATAAAAGGCCCATTGAGGTGCCAGTCTTCAAAGAAGGTGAGCCAAATGAATTAAGAGACAGTGAGAGATCCCCAAGAGGCCAAGTGTTGCGACGAAACGATCCTGGGTGATCAATAAACTACATTCCTAGGGATGTGATCGTAACCTAGCGAGGCGGCGGCGACGGGGAAGCAGATGCACTCAGCAGGAACCAGGGCAAGGCAATACTCATGAATACTCGCGAGTGGGGAGGTGAATAACGCTAATCAGGCTGGAAATACTCTGACAATCCCCCTTGCAAATTATACAAAGACATTCCGTTGAATTGCAAAGCTCCATGCCATTACTGAACACACACACAAGCCAGTGCAAGATTAGGAGGCAAACACAGACTTCACTGCTCAGCTATTCTCGTTACGCTTTTTTGCGGCTAGGGAATATTTCGCATCATGCTAATTGAAAGCACAAGGTTGCCATCCAGAAACCTCATTGCTGCTTTCCAATCACCTGCCGCCGCCCACGCCCCTGCGATATGCCCCATTAAAGGCTGGGAACGGCGCCGCGGAACCTGCAGGGGACGCTACATAGATACGTGCCCGGGCCTGCCTTCCTGCCTTCTTTCCTTCCCTTCACCCTTTTGGATTCTGCATGTTACTTGTATACTTTTCGATATTGTAAGCCGTGCATTGACCCACACCCACACACCACACACACACACACACACACACACACACACACACACACACACACACACACACACAAACACACACACCACACACACACACACACACACACACACACACCACATTACCATCTATGTTTAATTGTTTTTTTTTTTTTTTAGTATAAACCAAGTATATAATATTTCATTCGTTTAAGTGATTTTCTCGTAAAGGTAAATAGATAAATAATAAATAGACACAAAACTAGCCTTTACTATTTTTACGGTTTAGCACGATGATGTTTTTTTTTTTTTTTTTTTTTTTTTTGTGCCTGTGAAGGAAAATACACAAAATTGATCTTATACATTATTTCAACTGAATGACGCTTTTTTTATGACATCACCAGTATACGAATTTTCATCCCGTCCGCGTGTTCCCATCCGAGTGTAACCGAGTCAGCCATAAATAAAGGCAAGGGTCTGAGGGCGCCACATGAGGTGTCCGTGGGTGGGATGGCCAGGAAGGCGTGGTAATGGATGGAATGCCGCCAACGAGGGACTTCTGACGGGCAGGGCAAAGGCGACGCGGGTGATGTAGCAGCTTCATTCCGGAGTGTCGCGGGGTGTCCAGGGAAGGCTGACAGATTTACGACGCCAAGGGTCTGGTCTGCCTCTTCCTGTGCACGACAGGTCTGTGGATCCCCCGCTGCAGATGGCCACTGACGAGCAGGCCACATGTTACTTCGTCAGCTCGATAATGCTCCGCGCTACGTGTGGGGCGTGAGGCCAATCAGCGGGTTTATGATTGCCATTACCGCTTCCCAGGGCTTCTATTTAAGAATATTACTACTCAGTCCGTGCGGCGTGTTAGACCTAAGCCAACACCGAGTCCCCCTTATCATTACTATTATCTCGTTTGTGTATTAAGAACTGAATCGTCCCTTCTATGGTATTATTACTCCATCCGTGCCGCGTGTTAGACCTGAGCCAGCACCGAGTCCTCTTTCTTATCGTTATTATCACCTTAGCTGTGCATTACGTGAAGTTTTTAAGTCTCCTCTGTGCTACTGCTGCTCTATCCGTGCTAAGTGCTACTACATCTTTGTCTGTGCCGCATGTTAGACCTAAGCCAAAACCGAGCCCTCCTTAACGATTCTGTCACCTCAGCTGTGCATTAGTGTTTGAACAGTCACTTCTATGACATTACTTCCTTGTCTTTGCTGAGTATTGAATCTTTGGTAGTAACGAGACTTTTCTATAATTACTGTCAATATTCGTACGTACAGCAAGAAGGAACATAACGTAATACATTCTTTTTTTTTTTTTCTTGTTCTGTAGATTTTTTTTCGTAATTTCTTTTACTCTTATTTCTATTATCTTATACGGTAGTGTGTTTTTTCTCTCTCTAATAATATAGTATAGAATAGTGTAGTGAAGGCATTTTTAGTGTTTCAAGTCCATTGCAATTACGGCTAGATATATGAGCACTAGTAAAACCATATAAGGTCACACGGCCCTAAGGCACAGTACCCAAACTCAACCTAACTTTAGTGATGGGCTGATGAGCTCCACGGAAAACTGCACCTAAACACACCCTCTCACTCACACTTCTTCTTATATAACACAAGAAGAAAGCGAGATCTCAGTCATAGATTATAACAGCAGTAAAAAGATAAATAAAATAAAGGTAAAAATTATTAAAAACATTCTGTGATGAGCTGAAGAGCATCATAAATAAAAAATAAAAAAATGCAACCAAGTACACTCTCTCACTCTTAACTCTTCTATATAACACCACGAAGAAAACGAAATTTCATTCATAATCATTTAACACAAGTAAGAACAGTGAAGGTAAAATTTATTAGCGGAATTCAGTGAAGTGCAGAGGACCATCATAAAAAAAAAAAAAAAAAAAAACAGCATCTAAACACACACTCACACTCCCAAGTCTTCTTACACACCACCACAGAAAAAGTGAGGCCTCAGTCATTGTCATATAACACCAGTATAAAAAATGAAGGTTGGAAAAAATATTATAGGAGTTCGGTGATGTGCAGAAACATCATAAAAAAAAAAGAAGAGAAACTGCACCTAAACACACGCTGTCGCTCTCAAGTCTTCTTATACAGCGCCGCAGGGAAAGCGAGGCCTCAGTCATAGTCATATAACACCACTGAGAAAAATGATGGTAAAAATTATCGGAGGAAGAAATTGCAGGCATGGTAGCGCACGGGACGGAACGGTGAACTGGGTAAGGCAGCCAGCCATGACCGAGACTTAGTTCTGGATCGATGACTTCCATTGATAGCAAGTGTGTAATGAAAGGTCTTACCAGGCTCCAGGGGCACCCAAGCAGCACTCCTTCCCTTCACCGCGGCGGACTATTGTGCTTGTTAAATTTGGGGATAAGCAGATGGAAGTGGGAAGCGATTATACGAGACTGACTATAACACTGTACTTAGCTTAGATATAAGAAAATAGTTTACTGTAATTTTAGAACGTTGTACTAAGGAGACATAAATAGGAAGCGATTATACGAGACTGACTATAACACTGTACTACTGTGTTATTCTGATAGCTTTGATATTGTAAAAAGGTTCACTGTAAATTTCTGATCGATGAACTTGTTGAAATTAGAGATAAACTGATAGCAGAAAATTATTATAACTGAATATAACACAGTGGTTACGTGTAGTTCGGTAGTAATTTACAAGAAAAAAGTCTAATTTTTCAAAGTTTCTGGTTAGGTGTGGGTGGATTGGATGTGTTGGAAATAAGCGACTGTGTAAATAAATGTAGGTGGATAGTGAATGTGTGGGTGTGTGGGATGGAAAGACAGTGGGTTGGCGAGTGGATGGATAAGTGTAGGTCGGTGGTGTTGGAAAAGAACGGACGGGGAAGTGGGTTGGTTGGTGGAGGTGCATGAGTATGTAGATGTAGGACAGTAGATGGGCATAGGTGGGTTGATGAGTGCGTGATTATAGGTACTTGGGTGTAGATGAGTGGGTGAGAGGGTGGGTGAGTGTGGGTGGATGTGAGTGGGTAGGGAGGGCGTAACCGGTTTTCCTGCATGACGTCGCACTAATGCTAATGTTCATCGCTCCTCTAATGTTTTTATACCCAGTTTTTGTCCGTCCCTTCATTATCCGCGCCGCATATCGCTACTCCTGTATGCATCTCGGCTACCCATTACTGCACATTAACCTCCTCGTGCCTCCCATTAATGTACCGCATCACATTCCCACCTCTTGTCTTAATTCATACATACTTGTCTTGCAATTATTTATTTTTTTTTTCATTAGATTTATGATCATTAATTCTTCCCTCTCGTATATTTTTCTTCACTCCGTTTGATCTTTTCACTGACATTCCCACTTCAATAATTCATTTTCTTGATCACTTACGTAAAATGGATCCTAGCATTTCCCCGAAATTATTATTCATTTTTGGCATTTTCAATCTCCTTTCTTTTGCATAACATATCACATTTCATTTTCTATTAGCTAATTTATTCTAGTTTACCTTTCAGTTACATATCTTCCTTTGAGTCAGCTATGGATATATTTCTCCTCTCTACTTAGATTTCCTTCAATTTCTCTTTTTCTGTCTTTCTCTCTTTTTATCTGTTTATCTCTCTGTTTATCTGTCTGTCTGTTTGTCTGCTTGTATGTCTATCTATCTGTCTGTATATCTGTTAGTCTTTTTGTCTATCTATCTATTCCCTCCCCCCCTCTCTCTCTCTCTCTCTCTCTCTCTCTCTCTCTCTCTCTCTCTCTCTCTCTCTCTCTCTCTCTCTCTCTCTCTCTCTCTCTCTCCTCTCTCTCTCAACCAGCTATCGGTAAAAAAGATTCTTAACTTCTATTCCTCTCTCGTCTCCATTTTTTCATTCGTTCCTCACCTGATCTTCCCTAAGTCAATCAGCGGCGGCAGAAAAAAAGGATATATTCGAGATGAAATTTTCAGCTAGTGCAGTGAGAGAGAGAGAGAGAGAGAGAGAGAGAGAGAGAGAGAGAGAGAGAGAGAGAGAGAGAGAGAGAGAGAGAGAGAGAGAGAGAGAGAGAGAGAGAGAGACGAATTAGGAATGGAAATGAGTATTCCCAGAGAAAACTTATTATCAAGAGAAGACAAAAGATAATCGAAAAAAGAAACTGATTGGGTTATTGCAATGAACGAAGGATTAAAGGTTTCTTTTATGTAATTATTGCCTCTACTCCTTTTTTTAGGTAGACTTTCAAAGAATAAGATTTCCATAACATCATTACATCAAATATTCAAGAAAAAGAAGCAATTACGCTGAAAAGGTAAGTTGATTGAGTTAAAAACTCCAATTAGTAAGAGAATGCGATGATTAAAAACTGCTACAGAAAAGTTGTGAAGTACAGTTTGAAAAAAAAAAAATTATAAAAATACTGAAATCATAAAAGTAAGAGAAGACCAAAGTAATTCTCTCTCTCTCTCTCTCTCTCTCTCTCTCTCTCTCTCTCTCTCTCTCTCTCTCTCTCTCTCTCTCTCTCTCTCTCTCTCTCTCTCTCTCTCTCTCTCTCTCTCTCTCTCTCTCTCTCTCTCTCTCTCTCTCTCTCTCTCTCTCTCTCTCTCTCTCTCTCTCTCTCTCTCTCTCTCTCCCTCTCTCTCTCTCTCTCTCTCTCTCTCTCTCTCTCTCTCTCTCTCCTCATTTGTCAAAACGAAGCCAGACAGGAAGGACTGAAAGACTCAAGAAATTGGAAGGATGAATGCCAAAATAATCACAAAAGGGAGAGGAAGACAAAAAGATGATGATGATGAGGAGAAGGAAGGGAAGGAAAAGCAAAGGAGTCAGAAAG
>NC_087176.1:12970000-12992500 GCF_035594125.1 Scylla paramamosain
AATAATAATAATAAAATGTATCAATAGCAGGTAAACACATTATGTATACATAAAAAGTATCTCTAGTTAAAAGTAGCATTTATTTTTTTTATCTGTAAATACTACTTATTTTTGTCTAGTTAAGCAATGAAACTAACTGTACATGTTGAAATTCTTTCTTTTTGTTGTTGTTATTTTTTTATTTATCAAAATGACATAACATTATATTAATTTCCATTTTCTCTTCTTTTTCCTCTCTTTTTTTTTTTCCGGCAAGCAGGGAAGGTTAAGTAAACACCACAGCGTTGAGATTTACGAGGAAGCGAACACACACTCAGAGACTCGAGAGCAGAGAGACATCCTGACAAGGACCTGATTTGTGGGAGTAAGTTTAGCGGGATTAAATGAGTGAGTCTGCGAGATGGAACGAAATGAAATGGACTGAAGAGGAGACTTGTGGGCGGGGTAAGAGGGTGTAAGTGGAGGAGGCTGTAGGCGAAGAGGCTGTCAAGGGTGGTAATGACAGCAATGATGATGAGGAGGATGCTGCTCTGATGATGAATGAAGAAACATATGTATTTAGTGATTGATAGTTGTGGCGGTGGTGATGATAATAGAGAGAGTGGCGATGATTATAATACATGTTATTTCAAGGTGTTAGTCATTTGATGAACTAATAGTAATTATCGAAAGTTAAGCTCACCAGAAAGTAACATCACATCTGAATATCACCTCAATATCAACCCAATACACACGGCAACTCTCCTTCGACCGAATAAACTTAAACGAAATGTCTAAACGTTTCTTCCTGCCACCGTAGTTATTAGACTTCTAAGAAAACACTGCCAAATTATCGTTACCATTTGTTAATCACTTTCACAGTAAGAGTAATAAAAACAGGTATAAAAACCGACACGACCTGAGGCTTTCATGACAGAGTAACATCTTACAACACAGACTAAATTGGCTTTGTTTTTTTTGTCTTCTTGGAGGAGGGAGCGGCATTCTAAAGGACTTTTTACCCCTCCCCTTCATTCACTTTACAGCCTTCCAGCAAGTCCCCTTATGTGAACTATGAAAAAATAAATGGCAGAAAAACTTTGACCCCGACCGAGGACTTCACTAGTTTGACTTCCTCCGCGGATATTATTTCTTCACAAAACAATAACCTCATTTCTCTTTCATCTCCTTGCCTTTCCTTTTCTCTTTCCTCTCTTTCTCTTTCTCCGTCTCTCTGGGTTATATTGTAAAGTAAGTTTTTTTTTCCCTTCCACTCACAATTCACAAGGAATATTCACCCTTACGAATTTCTGAATAAGTGCTAAAAGTTTCTGCCCAAGAAGTTTTTTGAGGAAAAGATGGTTTGATAATATGAGTTTTCTCTCTCTCTCTCTCTCTCTCTCTCTCTCTCTCTCTCACTCTCTCTCTCTCTGCTCTCTCTCTCTCTCTCTCTCCTCTCTCTCTCTCTCTCTCTCTCTCTCTGTCACATGAACCTCTCTGTAATGCCACTTAGGTGGCTTCAGTGCAAATCACACCGACAAAGTAATAATGGGGGTAATGGAGAGGTGAGAGGGCAAAGCGGTTTAAAATGCATTGTAGGTAGGTTGGCCTAAGCAATATTAATTTTTGTCGTATCACTGCACCCATAAACAAGCTGATGGCTAATTCTTCCCTTTCCTTGCATTTATAAATAAAAATATAAGCACTGATGGGCGAGTACGCGTGACTTTCAATACAGTGTAAGATTCTCTCTAAAGACCTGTAATCGAAATTTGAGAGAATGCAATATTCACGCCTTAGTCCCAGTTTCCTTAGAATTCTTTTCTTGCTTTCGTCCTTGTTACTGTCCTTCCTGCTTTTGCTCTTGTTTCTCCATAACATACTCGTAAACACTTAGGAACACACCCTGTCTTTTTAGAGTAATTTGAAAAGAGCGCATTGATGTCCTTTATGTGCGATTCAAGAGATGGTGATGTTCCTCTAAGCCTCGGTGTGTGGGAGTCTCATGCAAGACGACCGAAGTTGAAAAAATGCACCATTCAACAAGGGAAACCGAACCCTCAATATAAAATCCATCCCACGCGCATCAGGAATGGTGTTTTATCTCAACCTGGAAGCGTGGGAGTGCCATGCGAGGCGCCCAAGAATCCCGTGGAAAGAAACACAAATCAACACGGGAATGAAGACCTGAATATAAAACCCCACAAAGGCGACAGACACTCACCCATCAGCCGGCAGACGCAACGGCCGGATAAATCGCCGCCGACAAAAGGTGGAAAAAAAGGGCACAGGAGCGCAATTCGTGCCGGACTAAGTGTGGCAAATTAATGGAGGAATTTATCACACGGCGACACCTGGTGCTCGCCGTTATGGGAGAGTTATGCTTCAATTTTTGTCTTTTATAGCAGCACGCCGCGGCCAGGACGCTCCCCCTAGGCCGTGAACGATCCCAGCCCGCCTCTTGGGACCAATATTCTGAATCACTCTTGCGCCACACCTTTACTACTTCCCAAAGGCTCTAGTTGAAGCTACACGGGTTTTCAAGAGTGTTTTTTAAATTCTAGTGACAATTTAACGAGATTTTTACATTATTATAAGAAGAAACAGTTTCGAGAACCTGGCTAATTATCTCTGTGGCCTTTGAAAATAGTCGTGATGAGAAAGCAAAGCGTTTCAGAATACAGGCCATGAACCTATCGTTGAATCCTGCTTCACTTGCTTCACTCGCCTCGAACGAAATTGCCTTGATTTGGGAGCTGCCTCGATTTCCTCCTTCAGAAACTAGGCCACTTATTATCCTCATCATGCTAATTACTGAGACGCAATTAAGAACTAGGAAGGAAGGTACACCGAGTAGGGCAGGGAGGCTCATAAAGAGATTCTAAGGCTTCATAAGGGAGACGCAATATAAGCTGTGTAATGAAGCATTGCGACAGACACATGCAAGTGAGTGACGTTTTCCTTCTTATTAAACTGTAAAGGTTAATTAAATGTGATGTTGAAGAAGAAGCAGAACAGCAACAACAACAACAACAACAACAACAACAACAACAACAACAAAAAAAACAACAACAACAACAACAACAATAACAACAACGACAGCAGTAAGAACAACCAGAACAAAAAGAACAAGAACAAGAACAGGATGAACAAGAACTAGAAGAGGAAAAGTTAAGAAACATGAACAAGAACAAGACCAAGAAGAGCAATAACAGTAACAAAAACAAGAAATACAAACAAGAAGAACAATACGAAAGAAGACGGTGAAGTAGCACCTCAGATCACTAAAACATAAAACACACACACACACACACACACACACACACACACACACACACACACACACACACGACGGAACATGACAAAACCATTACAAATCCGAGCAGTCTGAACCATCACATAATCCTCGAGGTAAAAATAATCACCGCAGGGACGTTAATGAATCTCTTTACGAGTGGAGGGCGCGGGAGGAGGCGAGGACTTCAGAGGGCGTCACGGGGCCCTGCTATGCTACCAAGGGCAGCTGCCTCTGAATTACTTAGGGCTGTAGTTTTTACAAGATCATCTGGCCCATCCCGGTATTTATGAGCGGCTCCCAGAAGATAAATACGGAAGTTATATTGATTACAGGAGGTGGAAGAGGAGAGAGGATAGATATAGAAGATGAGGAGGAGTATGACAAAACGAAAGAAAAAAAGATGAAGAGAATGATATAAGATAAATGACGAGAACGGGTTAGGCAAGAAATACAAAGATGGGGAAGAAGACGGAAATACAAAACGAGGATCAGAAAGATGACGAAAAGGAAAAGGAAGACAAGAGTATAAAAAGAAAAAAAAAAATGAGATTAATGACGAGAATGACGAAGAGGAGAATAAGACACTCAAAGAGAAGGACTGTGAAAACATTAATGATAACAGGGACAAGAATGATGATGATGATGATGATAATGATGATGATGATGATGATGATGATGATGGTGATGATGATGAAGATAACGAAGATGACAACGATAACGGTAATGAAAACAAAGAGGATGATTAGGAGAAGAAGAATACTGATGCTACTTTTCTTTATCTATTACATAATTATAATTAAAATGATAATAGAATACTTAAATTCACAATATTATCCTCACCACCACCACCACCACCACCAGCAGCAACAACATCGTCATCACCATCGCCTCTTCTCATCTCCAAGCCAGCAAAAAGACCTGTTTGTTCATGCAAGTTAATCATTCCCTCTGGCGAAGCAGGTATTGGTGCCCTCGAGTTTGAGTTTCCATACAATAATAAAGTCACAGCATTACCAGCAGCAGCACCACCACCACCACCACCACCATTACACCTGCCACACTCATAACTAAACACGTGGAATCAAATCTATCACCAAAGCTATGAAATGTAAGAATGACGCTATAAAATCAGACTCATGTTTTTTTTTTTTCTTAGTCTATGATGTCTATGAAGTCTATGAAGGCAAAGTTCTCTCTTAACCTTCTCCATTCAACTAAATCAGCTAGCCGTCTGCTTCAAGTCATACAAGCACTCATCGATCAATATATAATTCTATATATTGATCCTGCTTTACCCTAACATTGCATTCTACTAAGCAAAACTGTTGATTTCATTCCTGTATTAATTTTTCTTAGTTCTCTGTCTACCTGGTTTCAACCCTAACCATACTTAACCTATCTCATCCCTTTATTAATTTTCTCCTGAGTCCTGCCTTCCTTCACCTTCGCAAAGTTACCACCGCTACACTAATTGATAATCACTAAGAACAATACATACATAATATAGATGAGAACCAAAATAAACACGCAACAAAAGTAAACTGAAGCAGGTGGCCAGGCAGGTTGATCAGACTCCTTTCCCACGGCACAGGTTTTACAATCATCTGGGAACTCAATAAAGTCCAAGGCCACGGGATGCTGGAAACGTTCATCCCTGACATTCTTTGGAGAGTATTCGAGTGATTTACTGATGGACTGACAGGAAGAGGAAGAGGAGGAAGAGGAGGAGGAGGAGGAGCAGGAGGAGGAGGAGGAGGAGGAGGAGGAGGAGGAGGAGGAGGAGGAGGAGGGAAATCAATAATATAAGCCACTACCTCTTTCTTTGTGGTAATTAATTACCTCTCGAATAAGATGCAAATGAAACCTTGTAGATAATTACTTGTATTAATGGTGGCAGCGTTTTTATGGTCGTGGTGCGGAACTGAGATTGTGGTAGAGTTAGTAGTGGTGATGGCGGTGCTTGTTACAGACAATGGCTTTGTTGTAACGTTAGTTTTTACTATCGTGTTTGCACTGGTATTGTTCTTCATGCTTGATTCTGGTTCGGTTGTTATCGTTTGGGTTTTGTTCTATATCAGTGTTATTGTCTTGTGGATCATTCTAGGTAACAGGGGATGTAATAATTTGTATTATTGTGTAGATGAAAAGAGTTTTTACATTCTATTGGGGTTTCTGAGGCAGAGAGAGAGAGAGAGAGAGAGAGAGAGAGAGAGAGAGAGAGAGAGAGAGAGAGAGAGAGAGAGAGAGAGAGAGAGAGAGAGAGAGAGAGAGAGAGAGAGAATCAGTGGCAGTATAAAAGGCAACAACAGAAGACTAAATAAAAGTATATCACTAACACAGTTTTCTATTTAAAAAAGTTAATTCAGTCGAACTTTTCATTACATGTAATCCATCTTAATACTGAGGAGTCTAGCATTAACCATTTCACTGCGACACGAAACAATTAGCAGCACCAGAGGCAATGCCTGAAGTCTTTATAAGCATCTACAAGAAAGTTAGCGATGAAAAACAATATATTTTGCAGCTTCTTCCCAGTTCAAAGATTGCATGTGGCTGTTGAACAAGTCAAGATGTCTCGCAATGATTGGTAATTAGGGAAAAGGAGTACCAAGTGGCAGTCAGAGAAGAATATGTACTGAAAATCTAATTTTTGATTACCTTCCCTGCTTTCATTATGAGGAATTTGATACAATTGATGAGTCAATAAGTTATAAAAGTTGGGGTTCAAAATTGCTACGTTTCCCTAACAGAAAGAAAAATGTTTGAAAATCCATCAGTCAAGGGAAAAAATAAACTGCCAGTCAGAAAGGAAAACATAAAAGTGACAAATTTTCTTTTTCACTAAATAATAAAATTTAAAGCTTAACGTCAAGCAGAAAAAAAAAAAGAAAGTGAAGGAAAGAAAACATGAGAAAGAGATAGAAATTCACCCACTCCATTAGAAACCGAAATCTGCGCCGGTCGAATGAGGGAATTACTTCACACTAACGTGGATTACTCCCCGTTTTCTTTCCTCACTCGCTGATAATTGAACTAACATTTTTCTTCTGGGATAAAATCTTCACAAAAAAAGGAGAGGAGAAAGAAGAAGGGGAAAAAATCCTCCGCTCGACTTACGACTATAATACTTCGCTAACTCTACAGCCAATTATTAAAGTTTCTGACATGGAAAGGAGGATCACGGAGACATCACACGATTTTGCCTTCCTTTTATTATGGAGACTTGAAGCTTCATAGTTAGCTTTAAGATGCATGAATTATTCTTCCTCTCTCTCTCTCTCTCTCTCTCTCTCTCTCTCTCTCTCTCTCTCTCTCTCTCTCTCTCTCTCTCTCTCTCTCTCTCTCTCTCTCTCTGATTATTGCATTCGTAATATATCAAAAGAGACGAAAGGGAGAATTGCTTCAACGGTATTACAATGATCTCTTGTTTATTTTACGTATTTTGTAAGTAAGAAAATGCACTGCACCTTCATACGTGTCACTAACCTTATTCTGGAACTGTCAATATTACAAAATGCTGTTGAAATAGCTATTTAGTTCACTAGTTAGTATTGATGCTCCGGGTTACAGATGAAGATGTGATGCAATCAAAGTATTTCGCAATAATTGGAAATCCTACTAGTAATCCTCCCTATTGGACAAGACAAGAATAGCACAGTCATTCCCAAGACCATTTCACGCATTGGATGTAACTAAAAAACGTGCTTGAAGGATACACTTATACCCGATAACTGACAGGTATTTTGAGACTGATGTGTTATACGGGAGATCAAATTATTTAGTTCTTAGATGTCCCGACACACCAGAATTTGAAAAAAAATAAATAAATGTATATATATATATATATATATATATATATATATATATATATATATATATATATATATATATATATATATATATATATATATATATATATATATATATATATATATATATATATATATATATATATATATATATATATATATATATATATATATATATATATATATATATATATATATCTTTAAATTCATAAGCATCTAATAATAAATTACTGGGTGCAATGAAACTTTCAGATATCTTAATATTTAGAAATAACTTGAAATTTACGTATAATAAGAGAGATTAAATGTCATACAGGCTAAAATCACGACAGATCAAATGATTTTACTTATACCTTGAAATTTACACATGAGACAATTTATGCATAAAAAAATGTATGCATTCAAGGCTACCAGTCCCAGATTCTCACCTCACGAACACAGTAACTACTGAATGAGGACAAATGGATTAATCACTCGTCTAATGGCAGATGAAACGTGGCTAACGAGGCAGAGTGAGTACCTTGATCCACCACCACTAAAACGCTCACAGGAATCGTCAATTATACCAATTATCCATATCGGTGAGTTTTAGTTTTTTTTTTCTGCCGTGTTATAATTGAGTTTGTCGCACATTTTATCTTGTTACGGTGATTTATCTCGGACCGGCCCTTGCTGTAGCCAATTATGCTCTTGATTAATCTCTCTTTGGTTCACTTGTTTTTTCCCAATGTCTTTTTATCCAGATGAGCTATTTATTTTTGTTTATTTTTTTCTTTATTTCTTTATCTTCTTTATTCTTTATCTTTTTTTTTTTTTACATGTAGTGCAGTGCTTTTTCTATAATTCAGAACAGACTGGTGTTATTTTGGTCATCATTTTTCTTTCTTGTCTATTAAACATGTTTTTTTTTATTTTGCTATTTATTCAGTGTTGTTATACAGTGTAGCTGTTTTTTTTTCCGTATATTTTTAGATGTATTTGTATCATTTATTTATTTATTTGTACTCTTATTTCTATTGGCATATTTTTAAGTTATCTGTTGTCAATATCCGTTTTTACAGGTGCAACATCTTAAAAATCTATATTTGAAAGCAACGGTGTTTCATTTTTTATTAGTATTTTTCAGCTTCATCTATTTCAGTTTTCCTTTCATCATTTCAATCTTTTGTCCTTTTGTTCTTGGAGATAATCGTGCTTTTTGGGACTGTATTCACTTAATATATTTCTATTTTCCTTTCATTACTTCATCTCTCCCTCTCTTTGTCTGTATACGTATCTTTCTCCTTCATTCATTCTTTCCATACTTTCCTCCTTCTCTCCCTTTTATTCTGGTCCTATTTCCAACCATCCTTCCCTCCCAAGAGACAGCACGAGTCACGCCATGAACACACACACACACACACACACACACACACACACACACACGAACAGCGGCCGCCTTTCCTCTCCCCTCTCCTTTAGGGCCTCTCGCACACCCTCCATTTCCCCTCGTACGTTGCCTCCCTCAGTCTCCCTCGTAGCGACGATCTCCACTCACACTTTTCCCGAACCGTCGAAGGTCAGAGCACCTGCCAGCCCTCACCAGCGAGATCTGTGGTGGCAATTTGCGGCTGAATGTGCGCCATCATGAGTGAAATGCTTCCTATAGGCCACGGCGCCAGTACCGAAATTGGTCCGGCGAAGTTGCGGTTCTTGAGGGGCTTGTGGTTGGGCCTTGTGGTTCTTCAAGAGGGAGCAACGACTACATGGAAATCAGAAGCGAGATATGGCCGCGGCAGGAAGACGAAATGGAGACAGATATAAACATTTACGGGACATTATGGGAGTCAGAGGGTGGAGGGAAAATGTTCACCCAGCTGGGAATTGACTTTTTTTTTTTATATATATTACGTGGGTCGTGAGGAGAGTGAACGGTAAATAGTGGAACAGGACGATCGGTTTTGGTTCGCCGGCGCCCTGATTTTCTGTGGCAAATCATGTATACGGAATTGTTAGGTGAATTAGGATTAGTCCGTGGCAGTGAGGCGAATCCGACCGCCTGCTGCACCGAGGGAAGGAAGGAAGGAAGGAAGGAAGGAAGGAAGGAGGGAAGACGGGAAAAAATGGGCGAGACTGAATGGGTGCGAGCGAGAGGGAGAGGAAATATCGTACGGGAGAAAATGGCTATTAGAGAAAAGATACGGCAATATATTACATATGGAACGGGATTGTTCTAGTGACCCTAAACACAGGAGCCTAGATACCGAGTCCTGTAGTTACTGGTGACCCCTGGCGTGTGACCTGATTCGACCTGTGTTTGTGTGACGCCGTATTGACACGTGACCTCATCCCCGGTGATGCAGTGACCTAAGAAGACACCAGATGCCTGATGCGGGTTCATTATATATAATTGGTCTCTCAGGGGATGTGGTAGCTGGGGAGGGTGAACATGACCACACTCGCTCATTATCCTTGACGTGCGCGCGCGTAAGCAAGCAGATTTTTTTTTTCTTTTTTTATGCAGTAAGACCGATAATTAGGTGATATTTCTTTCATCATAGAGCGACTTTCTCTTTTCCTACCCAGGTTTTTTTTTCGTTTTTCTTTTTTTTGTTTTCATTGTTTCCAGTGTACGGTTTTTCAGGTATTCTTCGTGTAATAGAATAATTTTCATTCCTTTATCTAATGATAATTACCTAAAATAATGTTTCCTCTTAAATGGTTAGTAGTGAAAAAAAAAAACGTTCCAAATTCAGTACCACTATTTGTACGATTGTCCACATCCTGTAAATCATTTCAACATATTAGTGATCTTTTCTTTGGTTTCATGATAATTTCTACTCTCAATATGACAAACGCTACCCCAACCTACCACACCATCATGACAACCACGGTGTAGGAACTGCGACAAGCATTACACCATTGCGTCAGAGACGAACCGTAGCAAACACTACCACCACCATCACAACCACCACCACCATCACAACCACCACTCATCTCCGTATCTAACAATGCAACGCTCCCAGAAACTCAACGCCGGACAGGCTGCCAGAAGAACAACGTTAGTGAGAGGGAGGGAGGCACTGTCTGAGAGCATCCGTTTTCCCAGCCGTTCTAGCCACTACAAACACCCGCCCAGCCACCCCCTCGCCCAGTGTAAGCCTCCCAGTAGCCTTTTAGAGCTATCAGCCAGCGCCCTCAGCACACCCACAACCTATAAGATGTGGTTTGCTACTGAAGTATAAGGCTAGCTATGATTCATCACTAACGCAGACTGTTTTTTTAGTGTGTATGAGAGAGAGAGAGAGAGAGAGAGAGAGAGAGAGAGAGAGAGAGAGAGAGAGAGAGAGAGAGAGAGAGGTGACCATTTCATCGCATCAAGGCAAGGCAGGGGCGGCGAGGGATGAGGGGATGCGTCACGTGATCCTGCAGGGTGAGTAATGAACCTCGTGTTGCACTGCCCCGTGTGAATTCATGCAAATAATATGCAAAATGAGTCACATAGTTTCTCGGTTCTCTTTGTTTTCTCTCTCTCTCTCTCTCTCTCTCTCTCTCTCTCTCTCTCTCTCTCTCTCTCTCTCTCTCTCTCTCTCTCTCTCTCTCTCTCTCTCTCTCTCTCTCTCTCTCTCTCTCTCACACACACACGATAGACAAAAAAATATATATATGATAACAACTAAGAAAATATCTGATACGAGATGAGTAAGAAAAACAGAGAAGATAAAATGGTTAAGCCAACGGAGCTTTGAAAAAAAAAAATACGCATTTTCTATACCATGAGAAAAATAAGTAGTACAAGTATATGCGCAGAACTCAATACAACAAAAGTCTTATTTTTCATCCACATCTATTCAGAGAAACTAAGAAGAGAAAGATTAGTAAAAGATAAGAAAACTTAATGAACTCTTACGCTATTTTTCCATCTTATTTTTTCCCATCTTACCTTCGACTAAGCATTAAAAACACATGTCTTATACCAAAAAGTAAGATAACACTGAATAAACTCTATCGTTATTTTTCCCACCTCCACAACTTCCTAATTAAGTATTAAAATTACGTGTTTTATACTACCAGTTACACAGGAAAAGGGAAACACTTGCACGCATCAACAAGTAAACATAAGTAAACACACGTGAACATTGAAGAGACTAAGGAACTTTCTTGGAAGGTACAGAACCTCGAGCACTTCACCAAGTCAAACATTTCCAACATTTAGTCTCACTTTAAAATTCTTCGGCTTCCAAGGGCTGTCTTATTTTTGTTTTCCCGCAGCTAGCGAAACTTGAGCTTGACAGTGGTTCATGTGGAGGAGGAGGAGGACAAGGAGGAGAAGCAAGAGGAGGGAGAAGAAGAACAAAAAGATAAAACAGAGAGAAAGAAGAAGAGAAGTGGAAAGTGAACTTATACAAATAAGTAGCGAAAGAAGAGAACGTCCAGAGGGGAGGAGGAGGAGGAATACAAAGGAATACAATGGAATACAAAGGAAAGCCAAACAGCAACAGACCTTTTGGTCCTTGCAAGGTTGTTTGGTAACTACTTCTAACTAGCTACAGGGAAGAGAGACAGGACAGCATAGCAGAAGGCTCCTCCCCATCCACCACTCCCTCCAGCTTGCGCTGGCATGGAAATAGTTGGAAAAGTACCATGCAGTATGGAAAAACTGGCATGGAAATTTTCATAGGAAAGGATGAAAGGAAGTTCTACTATTCACCCTACGGTGAACTCTATACGCCTACCTGAAAGTTAATACAAGTTATATTAAAACTGGTGAATAAGAGTTTATTAGTGAATTTAGTAATTATTCGGACAAGAAGAGAGCTTGTTGGGGATTTGCTTTTAAATATTTGTCTATTTTATTTTTGAATGATTCAATACTATTGCTGTTCACAATTTCTGCAGGAAGTTTATTCCATATATTTACTATACGATTAAAGAAAAAATGTTTTGCCTCGTGGGATTTAAAACGTTTGGGTATAATCTTGAATCCATTATTTCTTGTTAGGTTAGAATGATCAATGTTAAAATATTTATGTGCATCAATGTTACTATATATCCTTTGAAAATTTTGAAAACTTCAATTAGGTCTCCTCTTATCCTGCGCTTTGTTAAACTAAATAGGTTTAGTTTTTCCAATCGTTCCTCATACGGCTTATTGCGCAATCTTGGAATCATCTTTGTGACTCTGCGCTGTATCTTTTCTAGTTTTTCAATGTCTTTTTTGTAGTATGGTGACCAGAACTGTACACAGTATTCTAGATGAGGAGGAGGAGGAGGAGGAGGAGGAGGAGGAGGAGGAGGAGGGGGGGGAGCAGCACAAAGAAGAAGAGAATAAAGTGGAAGAAAAGGATAAAGAGAACAAGGATGAGAAGTAACAGAAGAATAATAAAGAAGAAAGCAAAAACTTGAATCCCAGAGAGCGCCAGACAGTATTAGAGAATGCCAAAGGAAGTGACACGGTATCAAGTCTTACCTCCTTCAGGAAAACCTTCATATGCGTCCTCTCACGATATAATATGTACCAGGAATTTTTCTTAGGAGGCTGTGCAATATAACACGTTCCGCTATTAAACTCAGAACATTTGACCTTACATCAGTCAAACGAGTTACGTGATTCTTAACACTGACATTGGGAGGGAAATGAAGAAAAATATATAAGACTGGTTGGATTTAGGAATAAGATTAATAACAAGACTGGAAAGAGTTGTTGGAAGAAGAGATAAGATTAATAATATGGGTAAGGGGACAAATAAAGTTAACAAAAGGGTATTTACGGAAGTAATGGTAAATATATGAGAAATTAAGGATATAAATGGCGGAAATAACAAGGAAGTTTAAGGGGAGATATAAATGTAATGCTAAGAAAAAACATAAGTCAATAATAGAAAGGATTTGTAGAAAATAAAGTTAATAATGAAAGGGATTGACAGGAAAACTAAATGCATAATAAAGGGCGCTGAGAAGACAAATAAAGGTAAAATAAAAGAAGTTAAGCTTAGCAAAGAAGAGCAAACATGTGTGAGGCGAGGTAAAAATGGCCTTATGTTTCCTAGAATACCCGAGGGAACGCTGCATTTTGTTTCCCTGAGCCCGGAAGTTATGCATTATCCACGAAGGACTGCCGGGTAATTGAAAGTACCGCTAAGAATTCACCCTGGAAAACATTTACCAACGTACTGAATTTGGAGGCTGCGGGGAATGTGGAGGACCAGGCTGGGAATGTTTAAGAATGCTTGAAGGTGATGAGGATGCAGAGAAAATACTAGGACGGGAATGCTTGGAGATGCATGGAAATATTGATGCTAAGAAATACTAGACTGGGAATATTTCAGAGATGCGTGAAGGTGATGACAAAAGAAGAAAATGTTTAATATACACACAAAATATATGAATAAGTAAATTAATAAATAAAATTGAAAACAAGAATGTAGAGTGTTAAAAGAAAGAACAATGAAGGTGATGGCGATAGAGAGACATATATGTTAAAAATGTACACTTACAAAAATGTATAAAAAAAAAAAAAAAAAAGAGGATTGTAGAGTACTAAGGATATAATAATTTAAGGATACATGAAGGTGATGACGATGAAGAGAATATCTTAAAATGCACATCCACAAAAAATAATAAAAATTAAGAGTAATGTAGGGTATTAAGGAAAGAATCAAGAGGAATGTAGGGTATTAAGGAAAGAATAACTGGGGGATGGATGAAGATGACGATAATGCAGAGAAACAGGTTTAAATGTACACACGGAAAAAATACATAGATACGTGGAGTACAAAGGAAAGAGTAGTCTACAGACATGCAAATAGTAATAAAGGGGATTACACTCAAACATAAAGGCATATAATAAAGAATAGATGTGGAAAAAATAGATAGATTATGTTTGAAAAGAACAGTTGCGCGATAAGATATTTTGTTACTTTAATGGAACAGCAGTCCAACAGGGGAAAGAAAACGGTATCGTAGAGGCAGTGAAGTATTAAAGGTACTAAACACAGAGTACTCAGGGAAAAGTTATACGTGCGGGAATCTTTTATTGGCTTATAGGAGTATCACCTGAACACTTATACGCACAGGAGATACTTTTATTCTTGTATCCATATCATTTTTCGGAAGAGAGAACCAAGAACTCTAAATAATAAGGAAGGAATACTTTTAAATCAGTAAAACGTGTGGGAATGCTTTAATAATAATTTCACCAAAATATTTATACTTGTACGTGATACTTTCATTATTACTTTAGTAAGGATTTCTTGGTAGAAACACAAATATTTCACAGTAATAAGCAGAGAATACGAAAACCTTCATATCACAGTAGCCTAATATAACACCATCAAAATACTTATACGTCATATCTTCATTATTACACTCATAACACTTTCTGGTCGAGATAGACAGAGATTCCAAGCAATAAGCAAACCGCACTTTCAAAACAGCAACACGAGTACGTGCGGGATTCCTTTAACTTAATATTACCCAAAAATCTATACGTGCACGCGTAAAACTTCCCGGGGACGCATCAGGGAAGTAGCAGCAGCACCCACCGCCCCGTCAAGCCCTATAAACTTGCGTACGAGGAACATAGTCTGAAAAGTGCCGCTGTGAAGTCCAATTAGACCAAACTACCTCGCTGGCTGGTGCGCGGGAGGGCCATAAGATGCCAGATGGTGCCATACGAGACCAGATGGTGCCATAGGGGGCCAGATGGTACCAGAGACACACTCGAGGTCACGCCAAGGCTCCTGTAGACGCCCAGAGGCAACCCACATCCCATAACCCAAGATAACGTAAGATGACACGGGAGGAAAAAATAAACTTACGAGTACTTTCCTCCTTTCTTTTTTTTTTAGTTTTTGTCTTTTATGTCGTCTGATTATGTCATTTACCGTCATTACAGTTTACGCCGCCCATTACTTTAAGCTTTTCTCTCTTTAGTATGTTGTTTGAGTCTTGTCTTGTCCCTGGCCACTGAAAAACTGAGACGCACTGTTAGTCTCATGGACTCTTTTGTAGGAAAAATACACAAGCAGCAAAGAGAGGCCGGTAAAGAAAAACATGTTGGCAAGAAACCCAATACTTAATTCTTGTCTTCTTCCTTAATGGAAAAAAACAAGACGCAGTAATATCCATTTCACATTTATTTATTTATTTATTTGTTTATCTATTTGTTTATTTATTTGCTGGGGGCGGTATAGAAGTACACAGGTATGTATTAAGAGTTGGGAATAAATAAAAAACTGAAGAAATGACATATACCAGGAAGAGAGTCATTACTTAAGCCCTTCCTTGTTTGTCATTAGCATAGTGTAACGAGACACACTTATGTCATTCTTTCACAGAGTTCCTTAACCACAGAAATACACCTGTACCAAATAAACAAGTGAACAAATACTGGCGTGATGGTATGTGGTATAATTATACTAAAGTAAAATAAGTTATGGTGTGGAATTTTTTTTTTTTTTTTCACACAGAAATACACTTGTAGCAAAAGGTGGGTATAAACAATGAGTAAGTAAACAGGTGAACAAATACTAGTATGAGAGTATGTGGTACAAATATCAACGAAAGTTAAAAAAAAAAAAAAAGGATGGTATGGGAGTATGTTTCACACCTAGTTTGAAGTAAGAAATTAATCAGTAAATGGAGTGCTGAAAGGAGAGTGTTAGAATGCATTAAGCGGACAGGTGTGACAGGATAGGTGTGGTTTCAATACACTCTGATACATTAGTACTGACACGATTCAATTCACGGGTACGAGTAGCGCTTAGAATTATTTGAGTGCGAGTGTGAGCATGAGTGGGCGAGTGGGTGAGTGCTACGCGTGGCGGTCCGTGATGCGTTGTGTCGACCGTGTTATTGATCTGAATTATGCATGAGTGGCATAAAGGGGAAGTCAAGAGTGAGTGTCAGTACTGTGTCTCTTTTCTGCTGGTCTTCCCCCCGAGTACTACAACAGGGAACGAGGCGTGTTGGGGGAAGGGATATAGAGGAGGAAAGTTTCTCCAAGGTAAATTTTCCCCACAAACTTTCCACCCACAAGATTTCTCATAAAATTATCCATTCTTTTATAAACTAGGTTGGTATGTTAGGTTATGTTCAACAAGGTTAATTTTGTTTAAGTTATATTGGGTGAAGGGAGGTGAGGTGAAGTTATGTAAGGTAAGGTAAGGTAAGGTAAGGTAAGGTAAGCTAAGCTAAGTCAAAAGTAAGGTAGGGTACGATAAAGTACAGTCAGGTAAAGTAAAGTAAGGTAAGGTAAGGTACTGTACTGTATGGTATGGTGAGGTAATATAAGATGAGGTAAATTAAGATACTCATAGATTAATTTTACGATAGATTGCGGGAATTTGTCATTAGGGAAAACATTTTGACCAAAACTCTCAAAACAGAATTTTCATGACGAATTTTCTAAAGTCAAATTTACACAAAAGTGAGGAAATGATTAGAAAAAAAAATAGAACATTGAGAAACCTTCACCTTTACAATCCTACAACCCTAACTATATGTTACTGCAACATATTACAAATACCCTCATAAGAACAAACACGTCTACTGCTGTTTGATCTTACTTTCTGTTTGTTCATGGCGACGCAGAAAGGAAAGGTCATCTGCACTGAAGTTTGTTTCGAAAATAAAATAACGAGGAACCTCCACCGTTAGAATCCTACATATGTGACTGTATTTTAGTGTAACACATCACACTGATAAGAACAAGCACGACTACTGCCATTTGATCTTCCTTTGTGTTCCTTTGCGGCGGCGCAGAAGGGAAAGGTCGTCTGTGTTGGTGCTTGCTTCCTTTGATGCCGCGTTAATCCCAAAGGGCGCTTAAGTCAAGTCCTTCGTGGATCCTACATCACTCACAGGAGCGAAAGAGCAAGCGAGGCGTGGGTGTAGCGTAATAGCGAGACGCGTGTGCAATACTCGCTACCAAAATTTCGCATGCACTCTTCAGCTTTCATCGCGTCCATCGGAAATAATCACCAGGCAGCGTATGAGCGTATGCAAATGAACAGCGCGACGAAGCAACTGTTATTTCTGATTTGCGACGAAAATACTCAACTTAATCTACATAAATCGATGCTTGATGCCGTGTCTATTGATACAATCTTCACAGAGAGAGCTCGGAATATTGAAGCGCGCGACAGGTGGGCCGGGGGAGAGAGAGAGAGAGAGAGAGAGAGAGAGAGAGAGAGAGAGAGAGAGAGAGAGAGAGAGAGAGAGAGAGAGAGAGAGAGAGAAGGAAAGAAGGAAAGAAGGAAGGAAGGAAGCAAAGAAGGAATCAAAGAAGGAAGCAAACAAGAAAAGAAAGAAGGAAAGGAAAGAAAGAAAGAAAGAAAGAAAGAAAGAAAGACGTAAAAAGAAAAAAAAACAGGACAAGTGGAAAATGAGTAGGAAAAGCAGGTGAGGAAAGTCTGAGAGAGATAGAGAGAGAGAGAGAGAGAGAGAGAGAGAGAGAGAGAGAGAGAGAGAGAGAGAGAGAGAGAGAGAGAGAGAGAGCTTAACGTGCACACTGCCTAGCTCGTCTGGTCGGGGCTGTCGGGAGAGTACACAACAAACAAGTGAAATGAGAGGAGCGTCGAGGAAGGAGAGTAAACAAGGAGGACACGTGTGCGTTTGCCTGCGAGCTGTTCCTCTATCTGGCTTCCCTCTGATCTACCTCCTCCCAGGTCTCGTCCACACTCCAACTGATGTATTATTTACAGCGCCGTACTCTCCATTTCCCCTAGCATCTGATCGGCGCCGGCCACTAACAGCCTGGATGGTTCTGCCTGATGCAGCTTCATCGTTTGTTTCGTTAGTAACATGTATGCAGTCCGGCCTTGCTATGAATGTGGCCAGCTGTGCTATGCTTAAGCTCCTGGGGTGTAGTAGGGTGGTCCACGAGACTATTTCTTTCCATTAGGGACAGACGGGGATTTTCAGACACTATTTACTCAGAAAGCTAATTCGATGCCTCTCCTATCGTATCATTCTCCTATCATTAGTTTCATTAGCTTCTTTTTCGGCCTTTACTCGTATTTAACAATGTGGAATAATAATTTTCTTTAATTCTTCCTCATTTTTTTTTTTTTTTTTATGTAGGAAGGACACTGGCCAAGGGCAACAAAAATCCAATAAAATAAAAAAAAAAGCCCACTGAGATGTCAGTCCCAGAAAAGGGTCCAAAGCGGTAGTAAAAAATTGAAGGATAAGTGTCTTGAAACCTACCTCTTGAATGAATTCAAGTCATAGGAAGGTGGAAATACAGAAGCAGGCAGGGAATTCCAGAGTTTACCAGAGAAAGGGATTAATGATTGAGAATACTGGTTAACTCTTGCATTAGAGAGGTGGACAGAATAGGGATGAGAGAAAGAAGAAAGTCTTGTACAGCGAGGCCGCGGGAGGAGAGGAGGCATGCAGTTAACAAGATTAGAAGAGCAGTTAGCATGAAAAATAACGGTAGAAGACAGCTAGAGATGCAACATTGCGGCGATGAGAGAGAGGCTGAAGACAGTCAGTTAGAGGAAAGGAGTTGATGAGACGAAAAGCTTTTGATTCCACGATGTCTAGAAGAGCGGTATGAGCGGAACCCCCAGACATGTGAAGCATACTCCATACATGGACGGATAAGGCCCTTGTACAGAGTTAGCAGCTGGGAGGGGTGAGAAAAGCTGGCGGAGACGTCTCAGAACACCTAACTTCATAGAAGCTGTTTTAGCTAGAGATGAGATGTTCAGATTATCAGTAAAGGACAGACCGAGGATGTTCAGTGTAGAAGAGAAGGACAGTTGAGTATCATTAGAGAAGAGGGGATAGTTGTTTGGAAGGTTGTGTCGAGTTGATAGATGGAGGAATTGAGTTTTTGAGGCATTGAACAATAAGAAATTTGGTCTGCCCCAATCAGAAATTTTAGAAGGATCAAAAGTCAGGCGTTCTGTGGCTTCCCTGCGTGAAATGTTTACTTCCTGAAGGGTTGGACGTCTATGAAAAGACGTGGAAAAGTACAGGGTGGTATCATCAGCATAGGAGTGGATAGGACAAAAAGTTTGGTTTATAAGGTCATTGATGAATAATAAGAAGAGAGTGGATGACAGGAGAGAACCTTGAGAAACACCACTGTTAATAGATTTAGGAGAAGAACAGTGACTGTCTACCACAGCAGCAATAGAACGGTCAGAAAGGAAACTTGAGATGAAGTTACAGAGAGAAGGATAGAAGCCATAGGAGGGTAGTTTGGAAATCAAAGCTTTGTGCCAGACTCTATCAAAAGGTTTTGACATGTCCAAGGCAATAGCAAAAGTTTCACAAAAATCTCTAAAAGAGGATGACCAAGACTCAGTAAGGAAAGCCAAAAGATCACCAGTAGAGCGGCCTTGAGGGAACCCATACTGGTGATAGACAGATGTGAAGTGAAAAATGTTTAAGAATCTTCCTGTTGAGGATAGATTTAAAAACTTTAGATAGGCAGAAAATTAAAGCAATAGGACGGTAGTTTGAGGGATTAGAACCGTCATCCTTTTTAGGAACAGGTTGAATGTAAGCAAACTTCCAGCAAGAAGGAAAGGTAGATGTTGACAGGCAGAGCTGAAAGAGTTTGACTAGGCAAGGTGCAAGCACGGAGGCACAGTTTCGGAGAACAATAGGAGGGACCCCATCAGGTCCCGAGAGTTTAGGCCAGCGAGGTCATGGAAAACATTATTATTGTGCAACCCAATTTTTACCATTTAGTCTTTCAGTAATCATTTCATATTACATTTATTATCACTTATATTATTAAAGTTTTTACCACTGTGGAAATAAAAAAAAATTAAATCTTTCTCGTTTACTCCCTCTCTTCTGATAGAGTTGGCTTATTATTTTTTTTTCTGAGCTTTTACATTGATTTCCTACATAAAACCTCTCCGAATATTCCTCATTGAATTTGTTAACACATTCTTGTTTACTTCATCTCTTCTAATAGGTTTAGTCTAATTCCGCACATAATATTGTGTATCTATCCTTTTCTTCCTATGTTTTTATATTAATTTCCTACGCAAATTCCGTCCGAATATTCCACAATGAATTTGTTAAGTCATTCCAACGCGTAAAGTCTAAATTCTCTACATAATCTTGCTTATCTCTCTCGTTTTCTATACATTTTTGGCTTCGTTTTCTACACACTGGTGACTATTCTGTTCCCGCACCGCCGCACCTTTCCTCAACACGCCCACCTGGGACAAGAGCCACGTCAGCCCGCACCACACCGGCCTTGCTTTAATATTACTCTTACGTGTAATCCACTTTTAATCAGAAAATTACCCAGTGTGTGTTAAAAGGTTTATGGTAATTAACGCACCGTGCACCTTGCTCACGAGTGTGTGTGTGTGTGTGTGTGTGTGTGTGTGTGTGTGTGTGTGTGTGTGTGTGTGTGTGTGTGTGTGTGTGTGTGTGTATGTAATTAGTTAATATATGGGGAAAGAAAAGTACTGACACGCTAGGAGAGTCATAAATATTATTAGTAATGGTGGTAAGTAGTAGTAGTAGTAGTAGTAGTAGTAGTAGTAGTAGTAGTAGTAGTAGTAGTAGTAGTAGTAGTAGTAGTAATGAAATCCAATTATAGCATTATCTCAAGCTTTCAAAATATCAATATAAAATCACACACACACACACACACACAGCATCGACAATTCGCAGCCTCACCCAAATTAGCTTCTCGTTCTTGTCTCGGGGCAAAGCAAAAATAATGTCATTTCTTTCCTCCTTGCATAATTCCCCAGGACACGTTTCATTTTTCTAATAGTTTTTTACAGCCTTTCTTTTTCCTGAGCAGAGAAACTGAGGCAATATCACACAGGTCTGAGAAGGAAAGCATATGTCTTGTGTCTCTTTTCGTCTTGAGTCTGCAGGGCGCGAGGAGGAGGAGGAGGAAGAGGAGGAGGAGGAGGAGGAGGAGGAGGAGGAGGAGGAGGAGGAGGAGGAGGAGGAGGAGGAGGAGGAGGAGGAGGAGAAGGAGGAGGAGGAAGGAAGGAAAGTGGAAAGCAATGTATCCTAATTTTTAGGTCAATTTAAGACATAAAAATAAAAAAAATAAAGAAAGCATGTTTTTTTCTTCCCTCACTGGTCTTAAACACACACACACACACACACACACACACACACACACACACACACACACACGAACCACACGGCTCCTACTAAGTTCCTGCAGATATTGCGTTTTTAGGAGCAAGCTATTGGTATTCTACAAGGGCTGTCCAAGAACGTCTGGAAAGCGCTGGCGAGGAGCAGAAGCTTAATTAAGAAATACAGAGACCAGGGCTTGTGTGTGTGTGTGTGTGTGTGTGTGTGTGTGTGTGTGTGTGTGTGTGTGTGTGTGTGTGTGTGTGTGTGTGTGTGTGTGTGTGTGTGTGTGTGTGTGTGTGTGTGTGTGTGTGTGTGTGTGTGTGTGTGTGTGTGTGTGTGTGTGTGTGTGTGCACTAATAGTAATATCATCCACAAAACTCACTTTTCCTGCTTATTTTGTAAGTATTCGACCTTTTTATGATTCTCTCTCTCTCTCTCTCTCTCTCTCTCTCTCTCTCTCTCTCTCTCTCTCTCTCTCTCTCTCTCTCTCTCTCTCTCTCTCTCTCTCTCTCTCTCTCTCTCTCTCTCTCTCTCTCTCTCTCTCTCTCTCTCTCTCTCTCTCTCTCTCTCTCTCTCTCTCTCTCTCTCTCTCTCTCTCTCTCTCTCTCTCTCTCTCTCTCTCTCTCTCTCTCTCTCTCTCTCTCTCTCTCTCTCTCTCTCTCTCTCTCTCTCTCTCTCTCTCTCTCTCTCTCTCTATTCGTGATACCGCGTAAAGGCCAAGATATAGGACCTTAATACCAAGCGAAATACCATCGAGTAAAAAGAGAGAGAGAGAGAGAGAGAGAGAGAGAGAGAGAGAGAGAGAGAGAGAGAGAGAGAGAGAGAGAGAGAGAGAGAGAGAGAGAGAGAGAAATGAAATTAAATGACAGGAAAAAAAAGAAAGAAAAAAAGTAAAAAAAAGGAAGAAAGAAAAAATACATAAGAACGAAAAAGGAAGAATGATAAAAGGACGTAATTTTTTTTCCTTCTAAGTTATCATATTTCTTTAACAATCATTTCCTCATCTGCTTCCATTTTTACAACCTCTTACTTATTCTCTTTTTTTGTGTGTGTGTGCTTCTTTCCTGCACCCTCCCGCTTTCTATTACTTCTGCTTGTCTTTCATCAGTCCCACTCATCTATTTCTTATTTCTTCATTTGCACTTACACATCCCTCTTCTTTTTTTTTTTTAGTTGTGGTATTTTTTGCTTCCGGACGCGACATTTATTCACGATCTACTTTTCACTTTCCGTTTTTTTCTACCTGCAGCATCTTTATATATATATATATATATATATATATATATATATATATATATATATATATATATATATATATATATATATATATATATATATATATATATATAT
>NC_087176.1:12997500-13000000 GCF_035594125.1 Scylla paramamosain
AATCATCATATCTAAGTATTCGTATCTATCTATCCACCTATTAATCTACCTAGCTATCTATTCATCTATCTATCTACCTATCTATCTACCTATCTATCTACCTATCTATCTATTTATCTATCTATCTATCTGTCTGTCTATCTATCTATTTACCCAGCTAGCCATTTATCTACCTATCTATCCAACTACCTATTTATCTAGCTATCTAGCTATCCATCTATTTACCTATTTATTACATATCTACCTATTAATCTACATAACATCCATTTTTTACCTTTCATTAATAATCAATAAGTTAATCATTCTATCAATCAAACTATCTGTTTATTCGTATTTCTACATGCACTAATTAATCTATCTGTCTACTATCTATCTATCTACCTACCTACCTACTTACCCACCCACGCACTCATCTATCCACCTAGCTAAACATCTACCCACCTATCAATCAACAAAACACCCATTTTAACCTCCCATACCCACACGCAGCATTTAGTGGATCATAACCACCACAACCGGAGAAAACAAAGGCACAAGCACAGCACTAATGAGATGTTCGGGGCTTTGGCGGCGGTGCAATAAACTAATGTTGCAATTGTGCGGTCGTCCTGTCACGCCTCCACCTCCACACACTCGACACTGACGGAATTTTACGGGCAGCAATTGGACTTAAAAAGGAAGCATAATGAAGATAGTCTCATTACGAGGTGATTACAACGGTGGACTCACGACCAAGCAAATGTTCGTGGCATAAAAAGCGTGATACGCAATTTAGTTTACGGAAAAAAAGCGAGGGATTATGTGTTAGTGTTATGCCTCATTTTGTGTTTTTAGTGTTTTTATTATGTACTGAGGGGAATAAATTAATGTTATTCCTTTTTTTCTTTTGTAGTTAATATTTACTTCAGTTATCATAAAAAGTATAGAAGTCTGAGTATCTATTGTCATTCATTTTATTACTATTATCATTATCATCAAAAATTTTTCGGTAAACTGAAAAAAGAAAACATTAAGTTTTACGGTTTCAAATCAATTTCAGCAAAGTAAGAGTGTAGCAGATATTCTTTTATTGCTTCAATTTTATTTTTGTTGGTAAGCCTTACACACACACACACACACACACACACACACACACACACACACACACACACACACACACACACACACACACATTTAACCATCTATCAACATGTTATCTAAGTGTCAATCTGAGTGTACGCCTGATGACCGTCTTCTGGAGCCCCGCGGTGTGTGTGTGTGTGTGTGTGTGTGTGTGTGTGTGTGTGTGTGTGTGTGTGTGTGTGTGTGTGTGTGTGTGTGTGTGTGTGTGTGTGTGTGTGTGCGAAGGCCGAAGGTAGACAAAGAAAGAAAGAATAAGGAATGTTTATCTGGGAAAAAAGGTATGTGTACTCTCACACACACACACACACACACACACACACACACACACACACACACACACACACACACACACACACACACACACGAAAGGAAAGAAAGAAAAGCGTCAGTTACCAACCACACACCCTTTGTACAATATTCTCTCTCTCTCTCTCTCTCTCTCTCTCTCTCTCTCTCTCTCTCTCTCTCTCTCTCTCTCTCTCTCTCTCTCTCTCTCTCTCTCCTGTCCCATATCTACAAAATTTTTGGGTGAGCGTGTTACTTACAAACTTGCTCCCACTTCGTCCTTTTTTCCCTTGGGTGTGAGAGTGACGCAGGCTGAGGGAGTGATAGTGGGAGAGGGGCATGGGTGAGGAGAGAGAGGGAGGGAAAAAAATGAAAGGGAAAAAAGATGACGTAGAGCTTATAGAGTGAGATAAAGTGACAATAAAGAAATAGAGATGAAAGTTAAGTTTGTTATAAAAGATGAAATAGATTTATGGAGGAGGAAGGGGACAAGAGAGAGAGAGAGAGAGAGAGAGAGAGAGAGAGAGAGAGAGAGAGAGAGAGAGAGAGAGAGAGAGAGAGAGAAAGAGAAAGAATCAATGTTGCCCAATTCTCTCAACATTAAAGTAGAAATAAAGGAAGAATTGACAGAGTAGATAATAAGAAAAGAAAGTAAAGCAGTAAGAAGTAAAGTGATGCAATAACTAAGAAGAAATAAAGTTAGAATAAAGGTTAATCTTAAAGGAGAAAGGGGAAGCTGTTCTGTCTTATTTTCTTCCAATATTGAGACAAAGGAAGATATAGTGAGAAAGGGGAACAAGTGAAGAAATCCATCTCACTATCTCACTATCACTTCATCTGTCACACAGTATTAACTACCACCACCATCACCATTAACCTCATCATTATCATCATCATCGCAAAGCATCTGTCACCTTAGTCACCATCACTATTATCGCCTCCTCATCACCACTTCTGTCGCTCTTCTTCATGTAAACACCACGACCGCTATCACCACCATCGACGGCAAAAACAACAACAAAAACAACAACAACAACAACTACAACTACAACAGAGAAGCTAAAACGTAGTAGAATTAATTGGGTGATTTATT
>NC_087176.1:13005000-13020000 GCF_035594125.1 Scylla paramamosain
GAGAAGGTAAATATAGGAAAAGAGACGAAAAAGAAGAGGATAATGAGAGGGGAGATAAGTAAGAACGAAGAAGTGGCAAAAAAAGGGAATGGAATGGAAAATATGAGTTACAGAATGAGGAGAAGGAAGAAAAAAGGAAGAGTTGAAGTAGTGTTGAAAAATGAAGTAGAAATAAATAGAAAAGAATAAATGAATTCTAGATAAGATGAGGAAAGAAACGAAAGAAGGAAAAAAGGAAAGAAGGAAGGAAGAAAGAAAGAGAGAAAGAAAAAAGGAAGGAAGGAAGGAAGGGAAGGAAGGAAGAAGCGAGCGAATGAACGAACGAATCAATGAACGAACTAAAAAAAAACAATCTAAGACGAACAAAATAAAATAAAAATAATAAGTACGAACAGATGAAATAAAAAAGATGGAGAGAGAGAGAGAGAGAGAGAGGAGAGAGAGAGAGAGAGAGAGAGAGAGAGAGAGAGAGAGAGAGAGAGAGAGAGAGAGAGAGAGCAGACAGCTATAACGAGAAGGATTGTCCTTGAGGGGAGAGGCGCAATATGTGGATTTCAAGACATGACTGACGGATGGATCCCATTTCGGGGACTTCTCACCCACTCAGACAGACGGTGGAGGCTTGCCAGGAGGAGGAGGAGGAGGAGGAGGAGGAGGAGGAGGTGGAGGTGGAGGATGAGGAGGGGGAGGAGGAGGAGGAGGAGAGAGAAGAAGAAGAAGAAGAAGAAGAAGAAGAAGAAGAAGAAGAAGAAGAAGAAGAAGAAGAAGAAGAAGAAGAAGAAGAAGAAGAAGAAGAAGAAGAAGAAGAAGATGATGAACTCAGAAGAGAAACAGAAGGAGGAAAAAAGAGGAAAGAAGAGAACAGAGGAAGTGAAGGAAGGCAAGGAGGCGTGATAAAAAGGGAGAAGATAACTAAACAGCAACAGACTTTAATTCTTTGATGGCATGAGAAGGAATAAGAATAAAAGAAGGATAAAGGAAGGACAGAAGTGAGCAGAAAGGAAACAAGATAGAAAGAGATGAATAAGAGTGCCGGAAAAAGAAGGAAAAAGACAAGAAGAAGGGACACAAAGATCGTTAAAGAGAAAGAAGAGAAAGTAAGGAAAAGACAAGAGGAAACGACAAGAAGGAAGGAAAAGAGAAGAAAAGAGAAAATAATAAAAATGGGAAGTTAAAAAGGAAAGGAGAGAAACTGAAGTGATGGAGCATATACAGGGAGAAGGATTACAAGTGGTGGTGGAGGTGGTTTTGGGATATTGGTAAAAACATTCAAGTCTCCCTGGAGTACTTCAAACAGACGAGGAAAAAAGAGGAAAGCAACGTGTGGAAAATGGTGCGTGAATTTTTAACAGCTGGGGGCTAAGCAGCGCACCTCATCCCTCATCATTTGGCCAGGCATTTCACCGTGGTATTTCCTTCCATCATTCTTTCTTTTTTATATTTGTAAATCCTTCATTTTATTGTATTTATATATTTATGTCGAATTCCATCTTGTTCTGTTTCCTTATCGGGGCAGGCATTATCTAATTATATTTTGTTCTATTCATTGATTTAGTTAGCGCTTTCCTCCGCTAAGCAAAATTTCCTTTCATTATTCTTTTTTTTTTTTTTTCCCTATGCGTTCTTCATTTCAGGGTATTTGCTTTTATTTAATTGATTATATTCTCTTTCCTGATTTCGCAAGATTTTTCAATGTAATATTTCCTTGCATCTTTCTCTTCTACTTATGCGCTTTTTTTTTTTTCATGTGTTTACTTTTATCTAATTGCATTTTGTTCTATTTTCTGATTTGGCCAGTATTTTTACCACTATGCCATATTTCCTTTATATATTTAAGTGCCCTTCATCTTATCCTATTTACTTTTATACAATTGCATTTTGTTCTCTGTTTCCTGATTTGGTCAACATTTAAAGCTAAGCAACATTTCCTTCCATCATTTTTTTTTTATTTCTTATTTATACGGCTTTCAGATCATTCTTTCTACTTTTATCTAATTCCGTTTTTATCTTTTTTTCCTGATCTGGTCAACACTCTTAACACCAAGCAATATTCCCTTCTATCATTTCTTCTCTATTTATGCATATTTCATTTTATTTTATTTATTTTACATTGATTATTACTCCAGTTTATTTTATTACTTATCTTTCGTATGTGTACTCTTCAACATCTTTTCTTTCTGTTCTTTCTCTACATCTTTTTTTTTTATATGTTTTACCGTGTTCATATATTTATTTATTTATCTATATACTTATATTGTTTTATCTGATCTTTTTTTTTCTTTTTTTTTTTTTTTGTACTGTGAAATACCACCTGATCACCATCACCTCCTCTTCCTCCTCCTCCTCTCCTCCTACACGCCCTCCTCTTCCTGCTTTGGCGCCCAACCCGCACTCTCCTTTCTCCTTTCAAAATCCTATCATCATTTCCTTATAGCTTTACTATATTGGGGTCACTGTGGGTACTGGCCTTCTTGCTACTTTTCTTGTTCCTACTGCCCATTAAACTAGCCAGCACCACAGTCCTCCGTTTTCTTTTTTTCCGTTTGTAGCTTATCACACTGAATTATTTTCAAAGTATTCTTTTTTCTAATAATCTGCTTATCTCACTACTTTTGGCCTTTGATGCAACTACATCATGCAGTAACTGAATCGTTATTTCTCTGGTACTCTTTTTCTTTTATGGAAGAGACAATTAGCGGGTCTTTTCCTTGATTTTTTTTTTTTTTTGACATTGATTCTTCTTCTCTTGTGCATAAAAAGCAAGTTATTATAAGTAGTAGTAATAGTACTCGTAGTAGTAGTAGTAGTAGTAGTAGTAGCAGTAGTAGTAAGTAGTAGTAGTAGTAGTAGTAGTAGTAGTAGTAGTAGTAGTAGTAGTAGTAGCATCATCAGTGCTATTATAACTATTACTATTATTACCATAATCATTATCACTACAATTTCCATCATCACCATTATTACCACAGTCTTTCAAGCAAAGGATAACTAAACAAAGCAAGTGATCTCAGGCGAAACCCTCATAATCCCGGCAGAGGAAACAAGACGCACTAGACGATATACACAAGAGGACAGCGTGAATACAAAGCAAGGCAGAGGAAGAATCTACAGGTAACCACGATCTTGAGACAAACTCTGAAGCTCCCTCTCTCCCACCCCATGCTCCTCGGACAAAGGAACCCGAGAGGAGCGTGGCAATGTAATATTTTTTAAGGTTCCACAGAAAATTACCCCATTAACCCTCTGTTGCAAGTTGCAGAGTGAAAATTTATCCTCGCATTCCCCCAAGACAGGTATTGCAGGTAGCGTTCATAGTGGCCGCCCCGCTTATCCAGAAATTTGCATAAACGCCTGTGGTTGGGGCTGAGGGCATGAGGGAAAAGAGAGCAGGGGGACGGGAAAAAAAAAGGGGATAAAAAAAGGGGACGGAAAAAAAGAGAAACGGAAAAAAAGGGAGACGGAAAAAAAAGGGGGACGAAAAAAAAGAGGACCGAAAAAACAGAGGAAGGGAGAAAGTACAGGGAGGTAGGAAGAAAGGAAAGGTTTTATTGTGCAATTTCTTTCTTTCTAACTCTGTCGTTTCCTGTAAATATGTTTCTCTCTCTCTCTCTCTCTCTCTCTCTCTCTCTCTCTCTCTCTCTCTCTCTCTCTCTCTCTCTCTCTCTCTCTCTCTCTCTCTCTCTCTCTCTCTCTCTCTCTCTCTCATGAGGTAATTAAATGGAAAAGTTTATGTCTATCACAAATATTTGATGTCTTCCTACAGGTGTTTCCCTTTTTTCATGTTTTTCACCCTTTTTGTTATTCAACACCTTATGTTTCCCTTTTTCATCGGTTCTTCTTTCATGGAGGGTCTATCTTGCTTTCCTTGAATTAAAATTACTAAACAGTTTCTTATTTCGTCCATGAAATAAATATGACCAATACCATTTCTTTCTTTCACTCACTGAAAAGAAATCTAACCACCAACATTTCTTTTGTCTCTATTTCCATCACGTAATAATATGAACACCAACAACTTTCTCTCTCAATCATAAGGGGAATACAAGCATTAGCACCTTTTTTCTATCAACCATACAGTCAATAAAGATACAAACAACTTCTTTCTCAACCATAGAGTGAATATCATTACTATTTTTCTGAGCTCACTTATACTGCGCCCATATCTTCTCACCATTAGCACGCTCGTGACAGCAGAATACATTATCACTTGATACTTATTGACTTGTTATTCTCGAAGCCTTGCTCTGATGGCCACTTACGCAAGTCACGGTATTCACAGCGCTAAGTCAGGCGTAAAGGGAGCTTATCTTAAGACCTTCGCACCTGGAATAATGAATCAGATTTTTTTTCTTCCTCTTTTTAGTCTCAGGTGTACCGCTACATATTATTAGTTATTAAAGGTGGATAATATAATGCTCAGAACTCACTACCTGAAACTCTCATTCAAACTGTCCCTTTTTATCTTTATTTACGTATGAAGAAGCTAGTCAAGGGCATAAAACAGTGAGAAAAAGAATCGTTTAATTTCCGTATAATTCAGGTGTGCCCGTTATATACTATCCGAATTAGAGATGGATAATATAATACTCAGGACTCCCTATCAGAACTCTTATTGAAGCTGTCCTTCACGAATTTATTTACGTGTAAAGGGAGATGTCAAGGGCACAAAACAGTGGAAAAAAATGCTCGTTTAATTCCCACTCACCCAAAAAATAAAGTCAATTAGAAAAATTCTCAAATGGATCGGCCAACTTAGTTCCTGACGTGCTTTGTGCTCCTCTCTGACTGAATGCTGACTCTATCCTCTCTTTCCTCTCACCCTCTCTACTTTTCTGCACGAAGGTAAGAACGAAGGCCTTTTCCTTACAATAAAGACAGTTTTAAGAATAGGGCACCAAGATGTCACTTAATATAAAACAAATATCGCTATAAATTATTACTGATTGCTTATATGAAAATAGTCAAGGAGGGAGGGGAGGAGGGTAGAATGGAGTCTCTCTCCTCGTAATCAAAGCAATAGCAAGAATCACTGTCGATATCACTGATAGCTTATACGAAAATACCCAAGGGGATTTCGTAAGTAGTACCAAGGATGTGTTGGCGTGCTAGATATTAACGGAGGAAAATAAGAGGCGACAAGAAATCAAGAAAAAACAGAAAGAAAATAAAAGGCAGACTGAACGAATATTTTCTTTTTCTTTATCAATAAAAACAGTATAAAAAGTAAGACGTTCAAGGCGTGTAGCTTTTACATGGAAGAAAATAAGTGGCGGCAAGGGGAGCTTAGAAGAAAACAAGAATTTAAGAAAGATACCACGTTTTTTCTCTCTCTCTCTCTCTCTCTCTCTCTCTCTCTCTCTCTCTCTCTCTCTCTCTCTCTCTCTCTCTCTCTCTCTCTTAGCGATCAAAACAGCATTAAGATTAGGGCGTTCAAGGCGTACTCGCTTTACCTGGGCCAGAATGAGTGGGCGGCAGGACTGGATTAGCTTAACAGATCTTTTAGGTGGAGTAAAGGTAGTGATGCGTCGTGCCCCGGAGAAAAAAACAACCATAGGGCAAGAAAAAAAAATGAATGCTACTCGCTGATATCGGTGGAATGTTAAAAGCCTGACAGACGCAGATGGGACGTATGACGCGACCAAGGTTTTATGGACAGATAAATCTTCATCTAGGAGTTACTTACGAGTATATGTCAAGAAGAATGGGCGAGGAAATGTAAGAAACTGGTGCAGCCTTTTAGAAATTTCAGGTCCAGGTGTGTCAGTTAAGGTCACAAGGTTAATGTTGTCTTATATTGCAAGAGAATGATAGGAGAAAGTGAGAGAAACTCTATAGTAGAAGTATATAAAAAGAATTTGTATGCACTCGCTACATACACCACAAAACATTTTCTAAGGTAATACAAGAGTCCACACAGTTCATTAAAATTCTCAAATTAGAAGCATAAGCAAATGTATAAGTTTTTATATATACTCTCTTCTTAATGTGTGTGGTGTCTCTTCAACTGGCGAACATTTGTGCAGATGCGAAGATAAGCATAAAAACAAGCCTGGTTAGAAAACCTTGTAACTCGTGTAACCTTGATTCAAGGTTACACGAGTTCCAAGGGTAAGGTATAAGGGACAGCAGTGATGTAAACATAAAAGATACTAAAACAATAGTAAAGAAAATCAAATAAGTATAAATTAAAGAACCACCTCTTTAACAATTATTTATAGGAGGATGTAGGTGAAGTAAAAGACGAAAATTAACGATGCGAATTAATAAAAAAAAAAAATTGAAGGAACAAAAAAATAAAGTATTGTGTAGCATGTACCTCGGTCTCCAGACGTCAAAAGTTATTCCATTTTACAAGTGATAGTGTAGTCTCTCTCTCTCTCTCTCTCTCTCTCTCTCTCTCTCTCTCTCTCTCTCTCTCTCTCTCTCTCTCTCTCTCTCTCTCTCTCTCTCTCTCTCTCTCTCTCTCTCTCTCTCTCTCTCTCTCTATTCCACTATTTCTTTACATACCTTTCCTACTTTCTCCACTTTTCCATTGTCCTTTATTCTTTCTTTCCTTCCTTTCTTATTTTCATCCTTCCTTCTATCCTCTCTCTCTCTCTCTCTCTCTCTCTCTCTCTCTCTCTCTCTCTCTCTCTCTCTCTCTCTCTCTCTCTCTCTCTCTCTCTCTGGTCCACTGTGTAGCACCCAACAGCCGGTACCCTCTGATAGATGGCGCTCATGCAGCCCGGACACCTGAGCCACCTGCAGATAATTAGGACACGGTGCACTAACTGGAGCTCATTACCTGAACCGTGGCGATGATTCAAGAAGTAAGGTGCAGCGAGGGAGAGAGGAAGGAAGGGGACTGGAAAAAGTAAGCAGGACCGAGCGAGCACTTTCGGAGATGATGAAGTCGTTGAGGGTAAAGAGAGAGAGAGAGAGAGAGAGAGAGAGAGAGAGAGAGAGAGAGAGAGAGAGAGAGAGAGAGAGAGAGAGAGAGAGAGAGAGAGAGATCTATATGTCAAACTGCTAATCTGTCTATCTATTTATCTATCTGTCTGTTAGTCTATCATTCAATCTGTCTAGCTGTCTACTTATCTGACTATCTATCTATCTATCTACCAATCTATCTATCTATCTACCCATTTATCTACCTACATATCTATCTATAAATTTACCTACCTGCAAACCAAGAATCAACCGCCTATACATTAAGAAGTTTACCAACAAATTGATGAAAAAGGAAGATTAAATTACATAAACAGAATATTCAGTGCCAAAAAATATAGCCAAAAAATCACATGTTCTAATTCAAAATAGGCCCAACACATAAAAAAGTGAAGGTCTATAAGATTTTTTCGTTTCCTATCACATACAGTATTCTTATTCATTGCGTTTTTTACTCATGTTTTTAGCAGATGTTACATTTCCTCTAGCATTATCCAAATATTCCCATTTCTCTTGTTTTTCTTCTTCCTCTTCCTCTTTCTGCTCCTCTTCCTCCTCCTGTTCCTCTTCCATTCTCTAATCTCGTATATTTTTGTTCCTCAACTTCGCTCATTGACGTTCCTTTAATTCAAGTTTTTTTCTTTCGTCACATATTCCTCCATCCATTCTTGTCAGCATTCCCTCTTTCAGTTCGCATTCCTATGTTCTCTCTCTCTCTCTCTCTCTCTCTCTCTCTCTCTCTCTCTCTCTCTCTCTCTCTCTCTCTCTCTCTCTCTCTCTCTCTCTCTCTCTCATTGCCGTCACGTATATTTCCTAAATTTCTACGTTTTTTTCTATAGTCTCTCTCTCTCTCTCTCTCTCTCTCTCTCTCTCTCTCTCTCTCTCTCTCTCTCTCTCTCTCTCTCTCTCATGCGCACAAGAATATCAGCCTAATTCCTTTGATTTCCTCATCTTCAATTTCTTTTTATTCATCACGTCTCCTCAATTCCAGTTCATATCTTCTTATCTATCTTCTTATCAGAATTTCGCGCATCCCTTCTTCCTTTCTCTCTCTCTCTCTCTCTCTCTCTCTCTCTCTCTCTCTCTCTCTCTCTCTCTCTCTCTCTCTCTCTCTCTCTCATCCTTTCTTTCTCCTCAGGCAGAGACTTTTCCTTCCAGTCTTTCTTTTATCCTCCTTTCCTCCTCGAAGGCTTTTTCCTCCCTTTTAAATTTCAGTTTATCGAAAGTAAATTTGCTTCGAAAACACGCAACCCAAGTTCACACGAATTCGAATCTTTTTCCAAGGGGTCGAATCCTAATTAAGGGGAATGTAATCCTTCAAGTGATTAGTGAGTGGAAGAGGAGGGGGAGGAGAGAGACGCCTGGGAGGAAAAGATAAATGGGAGATGGATGGGAGAGAAGAGTAAAATGGAAGAAGAGTAAGAAAAAATTAAATGGAAGATGGGAAATGAGAACGAGAGAGAGAGAGAGAGAGAGAGAGAGAGAGAGAGAGAGAGAGAGAGAGAGAGAGAGAGAGAGAGAGAGAGAGAGAGAGAGAGAGAGAGAGAGAGAGAGAGAGAGAAAACAGTGAAAAAAAAATGGTTGGAGAGAAAATATTGTACGTCTGCAAGAGAAAAGAGGGGAAAAAGAGAGAGCTTAATAAAACAAGAAAATAAAAAAAAGGAGGAACAGAAATGTCCGAGAAAGAATAGATACAGCGGAAGTCGGCAGAAGGAGGAGGAAGAGGAGGAGGAGGAGAAAAACTGAGTTTGGAAAAGAAGAGAAAGGTGGAAGAAGATTAGCAGATAAGAGAAGAAAGAGCAAGAAAAGAAGGTTAAGAGAGAAAAGATAAAAGTGGACGATAGGTGTAAAAAACAAACGAGAGAGAGAGAGAGAGAGAGAGAGAGAGAGAGAGAGAGAGAGAGAGAGAGAGAGAGAGAGAGAGAGAGAGAATATCTGACCGGAAATTAATTAGCCATTCATCCCTAAATACGAGAAGGGTAAAAGTTAATCTCAACCTGTCACGTGTCCATTAGACTTGAGCAACAAAAAACAGAGATAATTTTCTCACACGCGCTGCCAATTAGAAGTGCACAAAAATTGGATCAGTAATCAATTTTCATTCAAGCTATAGAGGATTTCGAACTACTGCAGAATTTGCGTGGAATATTCCAAAACAGTTCTTCCTCTTTTAAAATGTTGTTCTTGCATTACAAAAAATAAATAAATAAAAAATAAAAAGCACTGATAGGTGTGAAGGAACTCGGTTTTAGCGTGAAACTGTAGCGAAGGTAAAATACAATGTACTGCTTTTCACACACTGGACTGAAAGAAAAGAAAGATAAACTGAGGTGGAAACACAGATGAATAGACTCCTGAAAATTTGCAGTAATATCAAAAGCTATCAAAAAACAAAGGTCTTTGAAACGCTGCGAATGAAAATAAAAGTAACAGATGAATTCATGTAGAAAGAGAATGAAAGCTGATGCACCGATCTTCATACCTTGAAGTAATGTCCACTGTGACTAGCAGAACTTAACTGAAATAAACATAATTGAAAATTAACGTACATGAAAATGAAGTATTAAAGAAACTAAAGTAAAGGAATAGACACAAATAGATAGAAAAAAAATATGGACAGATGCCCGCATTTAGAAGCAGGAGTGAATAAATCTCAGCAAAATTAATGGTCTTTTAAAACCTTTTGACTTGCAGATCACGAGTGAGAACAAAAGAAACAAAGATGGATGGACGGACAGCAACAGATACACAGAATGATACACAGGGAACCACGATTTAAGACTCCATAATGATCATCTCCATTGCATCTTAACCATTCAGGACACAAAAGAATTCACTCACAAAGGAATTTAATCACCAGGCAGCATTCACGATAATCACACCTTCCTTTCCTTCCATCATTAATACGAGTAAGCGATAGGACTGTAATCTTCTTTTATAATTGCACCTTTTATTACCTGCGGCACCTCATTAATCTTCTCTTTTTTCAATTATTAATGACCCACCCAGCGCCTCCCCAACCCACTCCCTTGCCACGGGGAGGAACACTCACAATACCCACCATTCAGCGTGAGTTATTATCACGTCTGAGCGGGTATGAGACCTGGCTGGTGCTTATAATTGGGCGTCACGTTTTCTGTTGCCGCTGATGCTGAACAGATAAAAGATAAAAGGGTACTTTTGTTTTCTCCCTTGTAAATTTTTCATCCTTGATATTTTCCCTACAAAAAGTCATTTGAACATTGACTTAAGACAGAAACAAATAAAAGGACAAGAGTTTAAAGTGATTGAAATAAACGAATAAATAAAATAAGAAGGGGAGAGAAGCAATTAGGAAATGTGGGAGACAGAGGCGGGAAAAAGAGACAGGCAAAAAGAAGAATAAATGTTTTGCTGACTGATGTTGTCTCTGTAAACTACTAATTGATGTAAATAGCTCCTACCACTAGCCCTAAAATCATATATATATATATATATATATATATATATATATATATATATATATATATATATATATATATATATATATATATATATATATATATATATATATATATATATATATATATATATATATATATATATATATATATATATATATATATATATATATATATATATATATATATATATATATATATATATTCATATTTCCCTTTACAGTGAATAATGCAATGCAGAAAAGGGTAGTCCGTAAACAGAGTAAAGTCTCCTTACCAATAAGTAAAACATCCACAAAAACAGTAGACACATTTTCCTTTCCACTCCCTCCACTTGTTAAGTAAATTTCCATGCAAATATTTCCCATGCACTCAATGTTTCCCCCGTCACCAGGTAGCACCAGGTAGGCTTCCCTCCCCCTGTTTTCTCAGTACCAGGGACCTGTGGGCAGTGAGGGAGGAACAAGAGGAAAACAAATTCACTTCCCATCATGCACTCAATCTCCATCACACCCTTTCCGTCAATTATCTACCAGGATTTGTTGTTATCTTTATACCTGTTTCCTCCTCTTCCAATTATTCTCTACTCCTCTTCCTATTTCTTTCCCTTTTGCCTCCCTCTACCTCTTTGCATCCCTCTCTGTTTCCCTGTCAATCATTGTCTACCTTCTACTTTTCCTTGTGTTTCTTCCCTTCTCCTCCTTATTTTTCTTTTCTTTCTATTTCCGTTTTACTCTTCTAGTTCTTACCTACTTTTCCTTTTCTTCCTCTTCTTTCATCCTTACGTCTCTCTCTCTCTCTCTCTCTCTCTCTCTCTCTCTCTCTCTCTCTCTCTCTCTCTCTCTCTCTCTCTCTCTCTCTATCTATCTATCTATCTATCTATCTATCTATCTATCTATCTATATATCTATCTATCTATCTATCTATCTATCTCTTACCCCTTCACAGATGCACCTGACCGGGAAAAAGAGGAAGGACTGGGTAAAACAAAACTCAGCTCCCAACACGACTCCATGCAGTACTGTTCACCTGTCAACCCCACACACGCACCAACAAACATTACTTCATCAATGCCCACAACGGCACTCGAGTTACGGCCTCTTTTCACACCCTCGCCACTACTTTTTCTTGCCTTTCATCATCGACAGGGAGAGTACAAATAGCCAGAGGACGATTTACTTGGAATTGAATCTGGTAAGGGCGATTTTTGTGGGCCTGACTTTAGTTTCTCAAATATTTTACGAGTTTTATTTATTTATTTGTTTATTTTTTTCATAAGACATTATTCTGGTATCGTGACGTTTTCGAGTATTTTCAGTTTTTTTTCTTTATTTTTCCACTTTTGAAGGGCGTTTTCTAATTAGTCGTGTCTTCAAGTTTTTTCCTCATTTTCTTTTTAAGTTGCGAGTTATAGCAATTATTTTTCATTTCTAAGGATTGTTGCGGTTGCATTCTTTGTAGTGAATTCTGCAATAACTCTTGTTGAAGCTTCCTTGAAAATTTGAGGAAGCTTTTCCAATTTATTCCAACCGCATGTTCAGCAAATTCTGAGCAAAATTTTGACTCGAATGAAGGAATTTTATGTCTGCGAGGAAGGAAGAGCGTTGGGAGGGAAGCTGTTGAGTTGTCGCATATTTTTGTACCATATTTCATTTCTTCCTTGTGTTTCTGTCCGCCAGTAATTTGACAAGACTGAGGGAACGCGAGAGAGGAAGAGAGAGAGAGAGAGAGAGAGAGAGAGAGAGAGAGAGAGAGAGAGAGAGAGAGAGAGAGAGAGAGAGAGAGAGAGAGAGAGAGAAAGGAAATGGTGACCTATCTATGGAAAGCGCTATCAAAATTCATCTAAAAAATAAAATATGAAGAAGTCATTCATTTCCATAATATATTAGCAAACACGTAAGCCTGTAGAGGCGGAATAATGGCCTGATTCACTTGTGTGTGTGTGTGTGTGTGTGTGTGTGTGTGTGTGTGTGTGTGTGTGTGTGTGTGTGTGTGTGTGTGTGTGTGTGTACCTGCCGTGTCCCCAGGTTGAGCAGGTGTGAATAAACATGAGGTCGCTGCGCCACCGGTAATTTGTATACCTGTTAATATCTACTCAGTAAACAGGTAACCTCGTGCCCCCCGTCGCCCCCATCGCCCCCTTTACGACCTGACCATTAGCGGCCTGCAACGATCACGCTAACGACCCATGAACGCGCGCGCGCGCTGTGTGTGTGTGTGTGTGTGTGTGTGTGTGTGTGTGTGTGTGTGTGTGTGTGTGTGTGTGTGTGTGTGTGTGTGTGTGTGTGTGTGTGTGTGTGTGTTCTTTTACCTGACTATCTTAGCAAATTTATCTGGTTTTATTTCGTCCATGTGTTTTCCTTGTTTTATGGTGTGTTTTAGTTTGTTATTGTATTCATGTTTGGACTTTGTCATAGGTATATTTGTGGTCAATAAAATATCTATCTTTATATGTGTGTGTGTGTGTGTGTGTGTCCGTTGAATCCGCAATTTAATCTCGAACTAAAAAAGCGTAAGTTAAGATAAAGGACGAGAGCGAGCAGTAGTGATCTAATGTTTTATCCTGAACTACACAAGCGTAAATCAAGATAAGAAGACCAGCCATTAACTTCTTGAAAAATCACCACGACAGCAATCTTAACATATATTCAGATTGAGTTCCCGCCACTTTAGTCTTTTTCCTGTATTTTTATGACGGGGAGGGACAATAATTGGCAGAAGGACTGGAAAACAAAAAAAAACAAAGGTGTGAAAGACATTAATGAAGCACGCAATCAGATTTCTTCCCTCTCTTCATCCGTTCTTCCCTCTTACCGTTTCTTCCTCCCTCTTTCTCTCATATTCTTCCACTCGTTCCTTCTAGTATTTTTTCCTCCCTCCTGTTCTAGCCCTCCCTTCCTTTTCCTACCCATTCCTTCTCTCTCTTTCTCTGTTCATCTCTCTCTCTCTCTCTCTCTCTCTCTCTCTCTCTCTCTCTCTCTCTCTCTCTCTCTCTCTCTCTCTCTCTCTCTCTCTCTCTCTCTCTATCTATCTATCTATCTATCTATCTATCTATCTATCAATCTATCTCTATCTATCCATCTATCTATCTATCTATGTATCTATCTATTTAACCCTTCTTTTCTTTCTGCTATCCATGCATTTTTCAATCCTTCCATTCGTTCCTTCCTCTACCTCTCCTTCCAATTCTTCTAGTCCTCTCTCCTTCTCTCTATCCCTTCTTCCTTTCCCTCTACCTATTCCTCTTTCCTTTCCTTTATCAACCATCCATCCATCCACTCATCCCTTTCTTCTACCCATGCATCCTTCAATCCATCTCTCCTCCCCCCTCTCTCTCTCTCTCTCTCTCTCTCTCTCTCTCTCTCTCTCTCTCTCTCTCTCTCTCTCTCTCTCTCTCTCTCTCTCCGTCCCTTCATCACACCAGCATCACCTCAGAACGAACAGAAAACGGGATTAAGGTGATGACTAATGATTACAGTTCCCAGGGACTTTCCAGTTTTCATATGAATATTCAAGTCATGGAGTCTGGAGTGTTTGCCTGATAATCCCGGCCGCTCAGTGGATCCCTATTTGAGTATATTTTCACCCCTCAGTCCGGGTCCGGTTAACCCTAGTCCATGATTACTATTTAAGGGTCTGGGAAACTGATGGGACGGTGCCTAATTAGCACCAAATAAGTTCTATTGGTGTCGGGTGGTCCGGAGAGACAAGGTAATCTGATACGTATTTTTTTTTATATATATTTATCTTGACTAAGGAGGGAGTGAAGGCAGAGGAAGGGAGTGTGATAACGATGAGGAGGGAGAGAAATATAATAAGGCAGCGTGGGAAGAAGGAATATAATGTGAAGTAAGAACAGGTAATGGAGGAAAACCGGATGCATGGAGGAGGAGGAGGAGGAGGAGGAGCATACGTGTAATTAAGGGTAAGTTAGGAGGGTGGACAAGGGAAGATGAGTAAGGAGAGAACAAATAGGAAGAGAGGACAAGAAAGAAGAGTAAGTAGGGACCAAACAGAGAGAGAAGACAAAGTAATAAACTGTAAGCAGAAAATGGATAGAGGGAAAGAACAAAGAATAAGGAGTAAGTACAAAGTAAGGAAGGCAGGATAAGGATGAAGAGGAAGTAGTCAACCAAATCTCTTAATATATGTTTTGTTTCTTTAATTCCTCACAGAAATCACATCAGAATCAATTGTTTAGGCCTAACGCAATAAAACCTGAATTAAGGATATAATCAACCTATTGTTCAGTGCTCATGCAGGTGTGATGTGCGGGAAGAAGATAAAAACAATGGTAAATCTGATTATACACTACCCATTGAACTCTTTTAATAACGTAATTCTATTTTATCTACCAGACCACAGTAAGTATTTAAAAGTAAATCGACAGTCATTGTTTTAATTCTTATACGCAACAGTTTCTACGACGTCTGTTCAGTGACCGTCCCGAATTTAATGAAAACAATAATAACCTTTAGGTATTTAATTAATCTCTTCCCCTCTCTATTTTCTGTCGGCAGGTCAGTGCCTTATACTTACAAACGTATGGCTTCTAGTATAATATCTCTTCATTGGCCGTCGAAAATCTAATGAAAACAATAATAACAGTTAGGTATTACACTAATATACCTCTCTC
>NC_087176.1:13030000-13032500 GCF_035594125.1 Scylla paramamosain
GCGAATACGTGATTAATATATTTACACATACTCATGAAGGAAAAGCAAACAAAGGTAAGCAAACATGAGAACCAAACACATTACAGGACAGAATTGAAAAACACTTCTACAAACACGCGCGGAAGAAAACGGGAACGCTTAGCTATTCATTAAAGAGAAAGACACTGGGAGGTTATTAATTTCGAAACAAAACAAAAAACACACACACAAATTAATCCATTCTAAAAATGTGATTCATTAATATTTATCAGCAAGAGATTAAATTTACATGAAATAACGACACACACACCACACACACACACACACACACACACACACACACACACACACACACACACACACACACACACACACACACACACACACACACACACACACCTCTATGTTGAAATATAAAACACAATTCCATTTTCTTTTACCGCGTTGGAACCAGCCAGGTAACTCCTCTTGGGTCCACGGCGCATAATCCACCTCCCTTCATTCCCCTTCATTCCCCCGTAAGCCACTAAATGCCGGCACTTCTCCCCTGCAACAACCCAGCCTCACCCACTCCCACGGCCTTGTATAATTGAAAATCCCCTTCCTTTCACTACCCATAACTCAGAGAGGACTTAAACTTCCCCTTCATAAAGCCGAGAGTCCACGCAGGCTTAACAGCTCGTAATAAGTTTTAGTTTGAGAAGCGTTAAGTACTAAGTGAGGCTCGGAAACGTTATGGTCCTACTGTGATAAAAGTGCCCGGGGGGAATTTCACGAGAATCCGGTGGAGATTTTTCCGAAAGCAGTAGTTAGGTGAGGCTCCACTTGTCAGGACTGAGCGGCGGGGAGTGTTGCCCGGGAGAATTATGTGACAGCAAGGCAGAGTGAGCCGGGAGAATGAAGGACTACGTGATGAAAACTAATTGGGGAGATAAAGCTGATGAGGCCCGGGTTGTCAGCCTACCAAGATGCATCAGGTGAGGGAAAGAACATGTGTTGTGTGCTCCAGTTCAGTGTTATCGTCGCTAGAACAAAAAATGTGTATAGAAGAACACACTTAAGACAGTCACGAAAGGTGGAGCTGAGGAAGGAAGAGAAGGAGGAGTAGGAGATGGGAGTTAAACAAAAGTATAGTAAGGAAGGAAGGAAGAGGAACAGAGTAAAGACAGGGGTAGGACGAAAAGTGCAAGTGAGAAAAGGAAACAGAAGAACTATAAGAAAGGTTTCGAAGGCAGAGGCAGAAGAGGATGAAGGAAGGAAACAAGAAAGAATGCAAAGAGACAAATGGGAAGAAAGGAGTAGAGGAAATGGAAGGAAGGAAGAATAACTAGAAAGAATAAATGGAAGGAAGGTGAAAGAAGGGTAAAAATAAAAAAGAGAGAAGGGAGAGATGAGTGGGAGCGTAAAGTCACAAGTTACAACAGTAGCTAACCTCACGCGGAGAACAACATTTTGTGAACTAACCATGAACGATCGACCTCTCTCTCTCTCCTCTCCTCTCTCTCTCTCTCTCCTCTCTCCTCTCTCTCTCTCTCTCTCTCTCTCTCTCTCTCGCATGGATCACACGCTGGCCCGGCAGTTACAGGACCGGAGAACCTGAAGTGGCCCCTGTCGACCAATATTCCGGGGGCCGACCTCGGTTCTCCGCCGACAAAACTCGCAGACAAATACTCAGTCATTTGCATACAGATCTCCTCGCCAACTCAGGGAACTCCTTCCATCGCTCGACACTTTCCCCGCCTAACGACGCCCGTGCCCGTGAAATAGTGCTCCCGAGCGTGGGCCAGGATTGGGATAGACACGACCTCCCGCCTGGGGCTGCTGGGGACGAGTACCGCGCTCTTATATGTTCTGATTAACCAGCGGGGATACGCGTCCCATCCCGCACACTGTCTCTACTGCAAGTCATGCAAACAACCTCCTACTTGCCTGTATCATCACACCAGGAATTTGTTTTTAGATACGGTACAGTAGATAACTGGAATAGCTACAGTAATTACGCTGTAAGTGCAGTTGGTTTAAGAGATCAGATAGATTTATAGGTAGAGGTGATAGTAGACACATACGTTTACACATGTATTATACAAGGACTGCCACTTGTAGGCCTAATGGCTTCTTGCAGCTTCTCTTATGTTCTTATGTTCTACTACACTCAGATTAAGTGGCGTTCATCCCACACTATGTCCTACAAGCAATTTTCTACCTGCCCAGGATACTGGCGCGTACTAAAACACGCCCTAATGTGCAGGTTCAGAACAACTTATGAGGGATAAACGTCCAGCCATCACAACCTCTCAGGTTCAGTTATTCGTCAAGTGATGGACAGTAATTTGTTAAGTCCCACGCCCCGTCCTCTCCTTTGACACACCTGATCAGTGGAGGCTTCTGGTTGACAGCCAGTGACCGGTGCAATAGGAATGGGCTTTTTCAAGTCAATTTAATGAGACAAGACACCTACAGAACAAGATTTGCAAACCCGACAGGAATTTATTTATTTTTTTTATTCGCTGAACCTAATTAG